>NC_133650.1:95220193-95521471 GCF_009905375.1 Apium graveolens | reverse complement strand
TCGCTGCATAAGATTCTGCATTGTAAAAAATTTATATATCTTTAAGTCCATTTAATAGTTATTCCACGCACATATTTGAAAGTGTTTGTCCTAAATCCAATCATGTATGATGAGTTAGGAAGAACTTTCTTGTATTCCTATTTGATTTCATTTTGAATTAATAAAAGACTTGTTATATTTTTATGGGCTTTATCTATTTAAAGTGTATTAAATAAGATGTTCCATAGTTTAGAGTAAAGCTTCTAGAATTATAATGAGATTATAATAATGGGATCTAGAAGATGACAACTCTGGACTTAAACAGTTACTCATCATAGGATAACTAATCGGATGTTAGTGGATCCGCGAAGATTGGTACATACTATGCTTGCTCCCTTCATGAGGATGTCTGTTCTCATAGGCATTTGTGTGGTGACACTATAGCTGGTATCTAGGTGCTTATTAGGGAATAAGATCACTGAACATGACTTGATAAGTTGAACAACTAATGGAGATTACTCACGTGTCAATAGTTATTCACTGAGTGATAGTTGTACAAGTGTCCTTAGACTTGAGATCGTTAAAGGTATCTTATATATAATGAACTGTGCTTTGGTTTAGTCCTTAATCTCAAGGACATCCATTAGGTCTATTCTGGGCATAGGGATTTGTGTATAGAGATAGTTAACGTCAATAGAGGATCTACCCCTTCCAGTATAGGAAGAGAATATCCTATGTTATTCTTAGTATGCGAGTTCTGGAATCTCTGGCCAGAGTGTATGAAATTATAAAGGAGTTTCTAATTTGCATTAATATGAACTTTACATTATGAATAAGAAATCATATGATTAAATTTGATAGGCTTGACACGAGATCCATGCCTTGTATTTAATCGGGATATTATAAGGATAGAAGGAATTCATTGTACGGTAACTAGTCACTGACAGGTTCTTGATATTCTAAGCAGTGAATTCATATTATCCGGATAGTCGCGATATGTTGAGAAGCATCACTCACGATGTAGAATAAATATAATTAATCAGTTAATTATATTTAGTGAATTTTAATATTCATATAAATAATTAATAAAAGTTTATTATTATTTATTTCTACTACCGGCATAATATTGAACCTACAGGGTCACACCATAAAAGAATATTTTCTTTGATGAAATAATGAGAGAGAGAATTATTTTCTAAATAGTTAAGAAAAGAAATAATGATTAAAATAGTTTTAATTATTATTAAAGCATTTTATGAAGATAAAATGTGGGGGGTTAATATATATAAAGATATATTATAAAACCCTAGGAGAGCCTTATAAATAGAATGAGATAGATGGCTCATTTTTTCGATACACGCACAATTTTGGTTTTGTGAAAACCCTAGCCTCCATCTTCTTCTTCTCTCTCTCTCTCCCAAAATTCCATTTTTATAATTAGTTTTATAAAAAGGTTCATCGAAGCAGATCGTTCTTGGTGGATACCGGTAGAGTGCTTGACACACTGAGGAGCAACTGCTAGCACTCAAATTTTATAAAGCTTCGATTCTTGAGGTATGATTTCGATTCCTTAGTTTTTCCCTTTTATATGTTTTTTCTATATGTGCGGTATATGGTTTTTACGGAATAATTGTTATTTCATGCTTCCGCTCATCCGTAAATTCCATCATTGGCATCAGAGTTAGGTTCTGCATATAGAGATTCATATAAAAAATTTCAGATTTTTTAATGCATGTATGGATTTGTTATGATTTTTGCAAGTTTATTTGGATTTAATTATGAATTAATTCGAAATAATTTTTGCATGAGATTTTGACTACTGATCTGGGTTCTACAAGTGTTGTAGATCATCTAGGTATTTTTTTCATAATTTTGTGATGTGTAGATTATTTGTTATGAATTTTTTTAAAAAAATTGTTTTAATTAAAATTCATGAAATAATTATGCATGTGAATAATTATGATTAAAATTTGCACAAGGACCCATGGCTGATCTGGTATTTTTCTGCTACTCCCTGATTTGAGAAATCATATTATTTTGATTTTTATTAATTTATTAATTAAATGTTAATTAATTTATTAATAATAAAATTAAAATAATAAATTAATAAAGAGTTATTAATAAGGGAGTAAAGGGAAAGGGGGGTTACATCTCCTAAACATGCTGACAGAAAAGGAAATGACAGGAGCTGACAGAACAAGAAAAAAAAACCTGATGTTGCCAACGGTCGGCCAGGTGCGGGCGCGTGAGTCGCACGCGCGGGGTGTGTTGCGCATTCCGTGAATGCGTTACACACTGTTGCGCATTTACGGAATGCGTTACACGCGTAAATGGCTCAACAGTGTTGTAACGCATTACGTACATGCGTTACAGCCCATCTGTCTTTTTTAAATTTGATTTTTGGGAGTTTCGTAACTCCGTTTTGGGCGTACAATATATCGTTGGATTCGTTTTTCCGAGACGGATCTAATAGAGTGGTCAAATATTTTTTATAAAAGTTTTGAACTGTTTATATTCCCGAAAGTGTTTTAAAGCATGTTTTAATTTTTTTAATTGCTTTTAAATGCTATAATAAATCCATACATCATTATATCAATGTGTGACATGATATTACTTGCATGCTTACTTGTTTATTTATTTTTATATATGAGATATATGTCTGTGTTTACCATGCGATGATAGATTTAGGTGAACTTAAATCAATATAAGGCGTGCTCTAGAAAATCTAGAATAGGAATCGTTTCTTGCCTTGACAATAATATTATGAATACAATCATGAGATTCTTGTGTTTATGAAACACGTAATTAAATATGAATTTTCAATTTTGAGAGAAAGGATGATTCTGTCAACAACAGATTTCTATCTGTAAGAAAAGGTTATTAAGTGACGCCTCTTGACAATGCTCCACCCGATCTGGGAATCATCTGATTATCGATTATTGATTTGAAATATTTAATTTAAAAGGAAGAATCTCTTTATAATATGATTATGATTGTAACGTAATATAATCCCTCTAAAATTAAATAATATCAAGTAGTAATTGGCCAATGACACAACGGGCTTGTGTCAGTCATAGCCTTCCAACATGATAGAAAGTGGTTCTTATTTTTAAATCATTGTCATTTCGTGCTACAGCCGAGGGCTTTGATTTCGAAATAAGAAATACTTGTCTATTACATAGAGATGTGTACATTGAATTAGAATCTAAAGGTCGTTACGTGCTACAGTCATGGGCCGTTGAAGACTGATTCAATTGTACGAAATGTTGGGTTAGACTTGACTTAGAATATTGAGTTTGTCGTGCTACAGCCGTGACTCAATTATTCAAGAGGCTAAAATTATATTAGGGAATAACATAAGATGTAATTGACAAGAGTTTTCTGCCTATTGAACATCACATGACGTTTCGTGCTACAGCCTAGGTTGTGTAATGGAATGTAGGATCCCTATTCCCACTAGCATTATGAATGCCTAATTTTCACTTAAGGGGTGTATAAATTAGTGGGAGCCACTTATGAATAAAGACCCAATTCATATAGTATTTTTGAAATAAAATTGAATATTTGCTAAGTGTTGTTATGTGTTTATCATTTACAGATTTACTATATTCGTTATGTCTTCTGCACTATCACTCCGGAGTATACTAGATGCTCACAAGTTGACTGGTCCTAATTTTGTTGACTGGCTTCGAAACTTGAGAATTGTTCTCAGGGTGGAGAAGCTGGAATATGTGCTTGACTCACCTAAGCCTACTGAACCTGCTAACGATGCACATAATGATGAACATGTTGTGTATCGTAAGTGGATAGATGATGCAAATGTTGCTCAATGCATCATGCTAGCTTCCATGAACATTGAGCTACAGAAGCAGCATGAGCATATGGATGCTCACACTATCCTTATGCATCTACAAGAGTTGTATGACGTGGCAGGAAGGACAGCTCGATATGAGATATCGAAGGAGCAGTTCGGTTGTAGGATGTCTAAGGGATCATCCGTGAATGACCATGTACTTAAGATGATCAATTTGATTGAACGTCTTGGACAACTTGGTTTTGCCATGGATGGGGAGCTGAGCCAAGACTTGGTCTTGCAATCACTTCAGAGTTCGTTCTCACAGTTTGTTATGAACTTTCACATGAATAAGTTGGATGTCAGCCTGGCTGAACTCCACAACATGTTGAAGACTGCGGAATCGAATTTTCCCCCTAAGAAGAGCTCTGTTCTTCTAATTGGTGAAGGTTCCAATCCTAAGAAAAGGAAGACGAACCCTTCCAAGAAGAAGAAAGTAGGTGAGAAAAAGCCTGTTCCACCAAAAGCTGAAGACCCCAAGAGCAAATTTGTTTGCTTTCACTGTAACAAGGTGGGGCACTGGAAGAGGAACTGCAAGGTTTACCTTGCAGAATTGAAGAAGAAGAAGGGTAGTGAGACTACCACTTCTGCTTCAGGTATGTTCATGATTGAAGTGAATATGTCATTAAATCAAATTTCTACTTAGGTATTAGATACCGCCTGTGGTTCTCATATTTTCAATTCGTTGCAGGGACTAAGGAAAAGTAGGACTCTTGAGGAAGAGGAGGTGATTCTACGGATGGGAAATGGAGCAAGAGTTGCTGCTGAATCTGTAGGATCATTTCATTTACATATGCCTACGGGCAAAACCATTGTTTTAAATAATTGTTATTTTGTTCCTTCGATTGTGAGGAATATTATTTCTATTCCCATGTTAGACTTGGATGGATTTTTGTTTGTTATTCAGAATAATAAATGTTCAATTCTTAGAGATAACGTTCTTTATGGAAGTGGTATTTTAAATAATGGTTTGTATGTATGTGACGTAGAGCATGATTTACTACAAATTGAACATACTAATAAAAGAAAAAGGGATGATGAAAATATCACTTTTTTGTGGCACTGCAGACTTGGTCATATTAGTGAAAATAGACTGCGGACATTGCAAAAGGAAGGGTTACTTGACCCTTTTGATTTTGAATCATATCCTACATGCGAGTCTTGTCTATTGGGTAAAATGACCAAATCTCCATTTAGTGGACATAGAGAGAGGGTTGCAGATTTGTTAGGATTGGTACACACAGATGTATGTGGGCCAATGTCTACGCAAGCCATGGGTGGATTTTCATACTTCATTACTTTCATAGATGATCGATCTAGATTTGGATATGTGTATTTGATGAAACACAAGTCTGAAGCCTTTGAAAAGTTCAAAGAATATAAGCATGAAGTGGAGAAACAAACCCAACATAGTATTATAACTCTTCGATCAGATTGAGGTGGTGAATACTTGAATGGAGAGTTTGTAATAACCCCAATTTTTGGAATTTTTGAAACCCTTATGAATAGTGTTTTGCTGATTATGCTGAATAAGAAAATTTTTCATGCCACACTATGTAGGGGCTCTTTTATTGATCTTCTGGGATATTATTAGTACTCTATATGATAAATAAGTGTATGTAAAGATCGTCAGAATCCAAATTCGAACACTTTGATTTTTTCCTGAAAATCTACCAAATACAGAAAGAATTGAGTATAAGGTAACAAAATAAAAAGGATTTAAATTCAAGGTTTAAAAGAGAGGATCATGAAAGGAATATAATGTATTGAGAAAGGTTAAAGAAACCTAAGTAATAAGATCCCGGATATGATCCCTCAAACGATAAACGAAAACGAAAGTTAAGCGAACCGTATAACAGATCAGCGGTCAGTAGGCAAGCAATTAAGAGTTAATCAAGGAGGTTAGGGATGATGATGTCATCAAACCAACAAGAAGAGGACAAGTGTGGGGGGTGACATCACATGATGACCAAAGCATGAAGGGAAAGAAGTGTGGTTGATTTATAACCACACAATTTTTCATGGTTAAAAATGATTAAAACAAAACAAAAGTCAACCAACCAAGGCAAATCAAAACAAATCACAAAAAACACAAAAGCTCTTCTCTTTTCTTCATCAAGCTCTCGGCCAAAATAAATACAGCAACTTCAAACTGCCATATCTCCTTCAATACTCACTCAAATGTTGTGTTCTATAGCTAGTTGGAAAGGTATTGAGATGACCTACAACTCTTGTTCACAAGTCTCGTCCAAATAAGCATGGTAAGACCCTCATTTTTACAGTTCTTTCAATCGGACTTTTAGAAATTTTAAAGTCTAACTTTGTGTTCTTGATTTCTTTGGAAAGATCAAGCTTGTAGGAGGCTCCATAAGGCTTCCTAGTAACTTTCCACCCTCCAAGAAAGGTATAAATCTTCACACCCTTTAGTAATAAGTTTGAATGTTGAAGTTTGGAGATGGTTTGGATGGATGAGTAGTAATTTGAATGATAAGCATGATTCGAGCTTAATTGTTAAGTAGTTTAGTTGAATTTGGAGATGTTATAATATATGATTGGATTGAGATCCTTGATCTTATTCTGACTGAAATCATTAGCATTGATGTGTATCTTGAGTTGTTGTTGATTGGTAGTTGGATTGATATGATTTGGAATGGTAAAAATTTGGGAAATCGCGTAAACATAGCCGTCGTAATGTCCGATTTACTTTAGACTGTTTTTGCTCTTAACATCAGGACCCGATAACTCTCTGTTAGGTTTTGAACATTGCCATGATTAGATAGTTAATGTTACGAGCTTCGTTTTCATATGTGGTTCGTTTAAATCCGATGTACGGTTTAGGAGAAACGACCGTTTTAAGTAACGACGTTTCACGACCGAACCATTACCCCTCGCCTTACTTTGAAATATAGGATAAAGACCTTAAAGGACTAATTGGAGTATGAAACATTTATGTAAAGTGTAATAGGAAGTTGGAAGACACTCGCGAAGGAATCGCCTTAAAACTCGTAATGGTTAAATTATTAAAAATGGTGGAGCCGAGGGTACTCCAGCGACTTAAGAAAATCAGTAAGCGCAAAGCGAGCGTTAGAGTCTAATTTAGTTAAAGTATAGATTTACAAGTGACTTTGGTTTAATTCCAACTTACATGTTATTTATAGGTTACCAGACTCTTCCCGAGCCATTTATAACCCCCAGTCGCTCAGGCAAGTTTTCTACCCGTTATACTGTTGTTGTGATGTATATGTGTATATGCATTATCTTGTGATAAATGCATGATTGTTATTAGCAAATTCTTGCGATATATTGGAGCATGTGATATGGTATATATGCATGTCTGCTTCGTAATCTTGATATATATCTGTTGGTTCAAATGCTTATTAGTTGCATAATACCTATGCTAGAGATAAGCGGTAATTTGCATATACCCTTAGAAAAGGGGACCCCAAGGTGAACATATTTCTAAACCGGAAGTCGATGTTCCCGAGTATATATATATATATATATATATATATATATATATATATGGATATAGTTTTCAAAACTATTGATCGAATAAGGTTTATTCGATAACTTTATTTTATTTAATGAATATTATTTGAATATTCATTCGAGGACTTATGACTCTGTTTATTCTATTTAATGATTATTAATTGGATATTCATTTGAGGATGTATGACTCCGTTTATTTTATTTAATGAATATTATTTATAATACTCATTCGAGGTATTATGACTCCGCTTATTATTTAATAATATTCTTTATTTTATTAAAGAATAATGTTTCGATAATCAAACTTATTTTCGATTATTCAAATAAAGATTATACTTTCGTATAAGTATATCTTTGGTTATTTAATATCCATTTCAAGTATGAGTTTTAAAACTTATACTTCAATTATTTTTATAAAGATTATTCTTTATGGGAATATTATTTAAATAATAATATTCAGATATTTTCTAAATATATTGGGACTGATTTATTTTAATAAATCAGCAGTATTTTAAACATTCTTAAAAATGTTTTCGAGTCTTCAAAATGATTTTCAAAGTTAGAGTGAACCCCAAAACTCATTTTGAAATTTAAGATCTTCCTTTCAAAGGGGATTTAAATACTCGCTCAAAACCTGGGGGATCCGGCTCTGTGGTGTATTTTACATTCGCAACGTGGTTGCTGTTTTGAGGAAACAATTTGATTACTTGCCCAACGTCCGGGAAGTAAGTCCATCTAATTGAGTCGGCATAAGCGACAGGTCGGGGTACGGTCTATCAAAGTGTAAGTGGCTGGGTGGCAGTCCATCAACGCGTAAGAGGCTGGGTGGCGGTCCAGCACAGGGTCCTTATGTGGCCAGGGTGATGACCGGTGGGGGATTCATCCATCTACTAGTAGAAAAGGTTACTTATTGGTATCTTTGCCTGATCAGCAAGATATCAGGTTTATGCCAAAATTCTTTTCTTTCCAAAATTGATTGGATATTGCAACTCTGTTTATAATTTTCATAACAGAGGTTTTCAAGGAGTGTATGAAATGTATAAATATATAGGTGTATATATATATCGGGACTTAATGAAGTATCTCGTAACTTCATTATTTATAATAATATTTCAAGGATTGAATCTATTCAAGTCTTATCTTGTAGTCTCATCTGGGTGATGAACTTTTGAAACTGATTATAACTTGAACGGTGGTAGTTCAAGTAGTATTCGGATATAAGTATATTGGAGTATCTTGTAACTTCATCTTTTAAACTTATATCTAGTAAATGATTATCTTGTGCATGTCAAAGATTTTTGGAAAAACGTTGAGACAATGTTAGATATATGAGATCACCTTGCAACGATATTTTATACAGTTATAAACGGGAACTCTGTGTATATTATACATGTCAGAGGATTTCAAAGATTGTGAAAAGTATATATGTACATATATACTGAATATTTTGCGACTTGGTCGCGGTAAGATATCAAACTTGGTTCATTTCTTCTTGACCAAGACTTTCATGAGTACTATGAGAATGCTCATATATTGTAAATCATTATACATATTATTTTGGTGGGCTTGTTGCTCACCCTTGCTTTCTTCTTTCATCACACAACATCAGCTAGACAAGATGAACAGGACCAAGCCTCCAATCCGCAAGCGGTTAGAAAATGTTCCGCAGTTTTCTGGAAGCGTTGATACCGCCGTAGCTGAGGTAGGAGCTACCAATAGGCTAGGTTTTCAACTATTGATGAACCAGATTTATGTATATTTATGAATTGTAATAATGACAAAGAAATGTAAATTTATTCAGAAACCCTTTTAAGGTGTATTGGCATATAATTGTGGAATAAAACGACTTGTGATTATTTTTGGATATTCATCTCTGAGACTATAACTTGTGGTGTGTGTGTTTATGGTGGGGTCACAGTACAGAATAGTTGATTAATTATTAAGATTGGGTGTTATTAAGGGAAATGGAACTCGTGACAACCCGGATCCCCGACCCCGGATTTGGGGGTGTTACAGAAATGGTATCAGAACTAAGCGTTATAAACCTCAGAGATGATGTGAAGTTAAAATAATAAGTTCACTAAGATAATAAGAACTCTTTCCAAGTTCATAGCCGGACTACCTAACGTAGTACTGACAGTTAAAACCTTTATGGGAATCCTTATAAATATCGTGATAGAAGTGTAGTTCGTTATCGTAGATGGTAGCGGGACTCCGAACCCTGAGGTTGAGGAGCAACAGCGCGATGATGTTTTATTACTAATTGGAGATCGGATTGTGGATCTGATAGAGCGTCCTAACGCAGGACCGGATGATGTTCATATTGAGGATGTAGTGGTTGAGGATGTTGTCCTAGATGGGATTGTTGCTGAGGAGGATCTCGTGGAGGATCCTAACAAGAATGAATCTAAGTTGTAAAAGTTGTTAAGATTCGTTCTGAGGACACGAATCCAGAATGACGGGATGTTTGAAATCAATGCTTATGTTGTGTTGGTTCATGAAATAATGATAAGAGAAAGGAAAATAAAAAGAAACTGAAGTGGAAAGGAATATAAAGGCAATAGAGTTTGAGGAATGATAAGGGAGTTGGGTATGAGGAAACCCTAAAGACTCGTACCAATAGAAATAGAAAAGTATGTAATCGTCTGGATGAGGGTGATTCACCATGAGTTAAAATTGATGGTTGAAGGCATAAGAGATACATATATTTTATCCCCTGTAAGTTGGGAGGATTTGAGGAAACCCTGAGATAGTTCGAAGGATAAATAATGAGACGCAGACAGACTGAGGAGACAAGGAAGTAAAAAATTAGGAAAATGGGATGAAGGAAGTGACCTTCAAGAATGTGAAGTATATGTAAGACCGGTGGCATGATACCCAGGAAGGGAGACACCAGGAATGAGAGATATCCCAACATTGAGATGACTGTTGAAATAAACAACAAAAGTAAATAAGGAATTATTAAGAAGAGGTTCATGTTGAACACAGCCAATATCTTCCAGAACATCCTTGTTATCGTTACCAAATTAGGAAAGAAAAGCGGATAACCGTTGTTATCTTTTGGAGGCCATATTGATTGACCTCATTTTGAATACAGATGTTATTGTGAAATTAGGCATATACTATCGAGGTGGGAATGATTGAATAAGACACCCTTATCAGGGATATATGACTTGATTTATCCATGGAATGATGCATGTACCTTTTTAAAGGTGACATTAAAGATAGAACATCAGTAACTTAAAATGAATCCTAGGGGAATGCATAAAGGTTGGCATTCCACCCTTAATAGGGACAACATGAGTTTTGACAGTATGAATTGGAAAGGATCAAGGTAGCAACAACCTTTAAAGATCAGTAAAGAAATTTTTCAGAAGTACATAGACAATGGTTCTAGTATTAGTAAAGGGTATTTCGATATGCCCTGTATCTAGGGAATACAGGAGGAACGATTCAAGGATAACCTTAGAGGTTTTACAAGGAGAAAGGTAATATTCAAAATTCTCAAGAATAGAAATATTGATAAAGGAAATATGACGTAATTATAATGATGCCAAGTGGGGCACGTGTTAAACCACGAGAAAGTATGGATCGAACCAGTAAAGGTCGAAATTGTTTAGGGAAATTAGGACCTACGATAAAAAATGTTCTAAGTATGATTGAGAGTCAGTCGCGACAGTGATTAACCTCTAAAGACCGAGGCAATAACTTATAAAAAAATGGTGATATTTTTTTTTACTCATCAGATTTTAAGGAAAACATCTTCACATAAGCAGTGATTGAAATGAGGTAGAAAATTTATTTGGAGGTGGTTAAAATGACATTGACTGTAAGGAAAATTTTACTATCAGGAAAGGCCAAAAAGGTGGCTGACACTTTAAAGGTAAGAGGATAATTATAGGCACTTGTGCCAAAGGAATGCAGTGATGATGGTTAAAGATGTGAAGGTTGTATTATGGTTTGGAAGATTGACATTCCTTCTGATGACTGTGTAATACCCAACCGTAATAGTAGTTGGTAAAGGTTTAAATCGTGTAATCGCCATGAGCGGGCTATCTATCTCAGAAGGTACTATCTTGAGATAAGCCAGGACCATGTTTCAAAAAGGACTAGATGAACCTTTGAGTTAAGTCTTCTATTGAAGGCATATGATTAAGAATTTTATTAACCTGCTATCGTTGCTTTGATTGAAACTCTTCTGCAATTTTATATGCTTTATGTCATGAAAGTACGTCAGGATCTGGAGTGTTCTTCATGAATTATGAATGGTAATTATGTTAACTCCTTAGAAGAATTTGATACGACAGGTATGGACTCCGTATGGTTAGCTATTAAGATTCCAAGGAAAATGAATGACGACAGTAGGTCAGTGGTGGACCATAGTAATGCAACAACGATTCTTTGAATAATGAGCCGATTACAACCGTGAGAGTTGTAGTGTAATGGATGTTGAGATTGGCTAATCCTAATCGGGTTGTGGTGATGTATAAGTTGCCGTTGAATAGACTGGTTAAGTAGATTATCTACCTATTGATAATTTATTCCTTCTTATCAATAGAGAGTCGTATTACTATACGAGGAAGGTTGCGATGCAAGCATAGAATTCTAGTAACGATGGTGTCTAGAATGAGATCCCGGATTCAATTTTTGATGTTGAGGGAGTTTCAAAGGTGATTATGTATAAGCTCGAGGAAGAGCATGGGTCCATAGAATGATGGACGGAATAGCAAAAATAATTAGGCATGTGAAATACGATGCTATAATACTTGATGTTGATATAAATACATATATGTTTTGTTCTCCTATGACAAACCTCTATAGTTCAGAGGTAGAGTCCAAGCCAGATATTTTATGGCAATATTTTTTATATATATACAATTCTCTTTAGTTCGTTCTTTTCTCTTCTTTTTATTTCATGTAAGCTGAGAAGAACAACCATTCCAGAAGGGGAGGTATTGCCGAATGACTATCTATCTGTGTGATAGAAGCCTAGTAGGATACCACATGTTGTTTAATTGCTTGTCAAGTACTAAAGGCTGGCCACCTTCTGTACTAACTATGCAATGTAACAAGTGTTCATGATCATAGTGATCTCTCAACAAATTCCTTTACTTCTATATGATGGATCAAGCTTTCGAAGATGGAAGCAGCTAAAGGAAGTAGTATCAGTATGATGGTATTCTGATTCTAACACGTTAGTGATACTAAGGTTGACGTGGTTATTAAAAGGTTATAGAACGCTAACGAGCAAAAGTATAACCAGTATAATATTAGGAACGGAAGGTAGTAGCGATTACGAACTGGAAAAGAATGGGTATTAAGAAGCAAAAGCTCTAATGCTAAAAGCTATAATGAGAGTCTGTGCAATAGACTTGAAAGAATTTGGAATGATAACTTAACACGGATTGAGTTTTCTTACGACAATAGATCATATATCAGTATTGAGATATCGCCTTATGAGATCCTTGAGGGAAGACAATGTCGATCTCCCTTATGTTAGGAGGAAGTTGTAGAGCGCAAGATGCTCGGACCCGCAGTAGTCCAAAGGACCAGGGATATATTAGATCTAATCAGAGGACGGCTGGTAGTAACCCAAGATGGACATAAGAGGTATGCTGATTTGACTCGAAAGGACAAAGAATAGGAAATAGGGGACCTAGTAATGTTAAAGGTATCCCTTGGAAAGGATGAATGAGGTTCGGAAAGAAAAGAAAGCTAAGCCCACGAATTGTTGGACCCTTTGAGGTATTCAGACGTACTGGGAAGTTAGCATATGAGCTAGCCCTACCCCCGAACATGTAGCAAGTTCATAACGTGTTCCACGTATCAATATTAAGGAAGTATAATTCGGATGCCAGACAAATAAGGGCATATGAGCGCATAGACATGCAACACGACGTAACCTATATGGAGCAATCAGGAAGGGTTATAGATTGAAAAAGGAACAAGTGCTTAGGAGAAGGGTTATCAAACTATTCAGAGTTTGATGGAAGAACCACAATATGGGAAAATTTACTTGAGAATTAGAAAGTGCAATGCTAAGAAAGTATCCCTATTCATTTTATATCTGATTCCGGGACGGAATCCTTTTAAGGAGGGGAGACTGTAATAACCCCAATTTTTGGAATTTTTGAAACCCTTATGAATAGTGTTTTGCTGATTATGCTGAATAAGAAAACTTTTCATGTCATACTATGTAGGGGCTCTTTTATTGATCTTATGGGATATTATTAGTACTCTATATGATAAATAAGTGTATGTAAAGATCGTCAGAATCCAAATTCGAACACTTTGATTTTTTCCTGAAAATCTACCAGATACAGAAAGAATTGAGTATAAGGTAACAAAATAAAAAGGATTTAAATTCAAGGTTTAAAAGAGAGGATCATGAAAGGAATATAATGTATTGAGAAAGGTTAAAGAAACCTAAGTAATAAGATCCCGGGTATGATCCCTCAAACGATAAACGAAAACGAAAGTTAAGCGAACCGTATAACAGATCAGCGGTCAGTAGGCAAGCAATTAAGAGTTAATCAAGGAGGTTAGGGATGATGATGTCATCAAACCAACAAGAAGAGGACAAGTGTGGAGGGTGACATCACATGATGACCAAAGCATGACATAAGGGAAAGAAGTGTGGTTGATTTATAACCACACAATTTTTCATGGTTAAAAATGATTAAAACAAAACAAAAGTCAACCAACCAAGGCAAATCAAAACAAATCACAAAAAACACAAAAGCTCTTCCCTTTTCTTCATCAAGCTCTCGGCCAAAATAAATACAGCAACTTCAAACTGCCATATCTCCTTCAATACTCACTCAAATGTTGTGTTCTATAGCTCGTTGGAAAGGTATTGAGATGGCCTACAACTCTTGTTCACAAGTCTCGTCCAAATCAGCATGGTAAGACCCTAATTTTTACAGTTCTTTCAATCAGACTTTTAGAAACTTTAAAGCCTAACTTTGTGTTCATGATTCTTTGGAAAGATTAAGCTTGTAGGAGGCTCCATAAGGCTTTCTAGTAACTTTCCACCCTCCAAGAAAGGTATAAATCTTCACACCCTTTAGTAATAAGTTTGAATGTTGAAGTTTGGAGATGGTTTGGATGGATGAGTAGTAATTTGAATGATAAACATGATTCGAGCTTAATTATTAAGTAGTTTAGTTGAATTTGGAGATGTTATAATATATGATTGGATTGAGATCCTTGAGCTTATTATGACTGAAATCAGTAGCATTGATGTGTATCTTGAGTTGTTGTTGATTGGTAGTTGGATTGATATGATTTGGAATGGTAAAAATTTGGAAAATCGCGTAAACATAGCCGTCGTAATGTCCGATTTACTTTAGACTGTTTTTGCTCTTAACATCAGGACCCGAGAACTCCCTGCTAGGTTTTCAACATTGCCATGATTAGATAGTTCATGTTACGAGCTTCGTTTTGATATGTGGTTCGTTTAAATCCGATGTACGGTTTAGGAGAAACGACCGTTTTAAGTAACGACGTTTCGCGACCGAACCATTACCCCTCGCCTTACTTTGAAACATAGGATAAAGACCTTAAAGGACTAATTGGAGTATGATACA
This sequence comes from Apium graveolens, assembly GCF_009905375.1. Taxonomy (NCBI): domain Eukaryota; kingdom Viridiplantae; phylum Streptophyta; class Magnoliopsida; order Apiales; family Apiaceae; genus Apium; species Apium graveolens. The sequence goes on along the minus strand of NC_133650.1, from coordinate 95,506,561 downwards.
TTTATGTAAAGTTTAATAGGCAGTTGGTAAGACACTCGCGAAGGAATTGCCTTAAAACTCGTAATGGTTAAATTATTAAAAATGGTGGAGCCGAGGGTACTCGAGCGACTTAAGAAAATCAGTAAGCGCAAAGCGAGCGTTAGAGTCTAATTTGGTTAAAGTATAGATTTACAAGTGACTTTGGTTTAATTCCAACTTACATGTTGTTTATAGGTTACCAGACTCGTCCCGAGCCATTTGTAACCCCCAGTCGCTCAGGCAAGTTTTCTACCCGTTATACTGTTGTTGTGATATATATGTGTATATGCATTATCTTGTGATAAATGCATGATTGTTATTAGCAAATTCTTGCGATATATTGGAGCATGTGATATGGTATATATGCATGTCTGCTTCGTAATCTTGATATATATCTGTTGGTTCAAATGCTTATTAGTTGCATAATACCAATGCTAGAGATAAGCGGTAATTTGCATATACCCTTAGAAAAGGGGACCCCAAGGTGAACATATTTCTAAACCGGGAGTCGATGTTCCCGAGTATATATATATATATATATATATATATTTATATATATATGGATATAGTTTTCAAAACTATTGATCGAATAAGGTTTATTCGATAACTTTATTTTATTTAATGAATATTATTTGAATATTCATTCGAGGACTTATGACTCTATTTATTCTATTTAATGATTATTAATTGGATATTCATTTGAGGATGTATGACTCCGTTTATTTTATTTAATGAATATTATTTATAATACTCATTCGAGGTATTATGACTCCCCTTATTATTTAATAATATTCTTTATTTTATTAAAGAATAATATTTCGATAATCAAACTTATTTTCGATTATTCAAATAAAGATTATACTTTCGTATAAGTATATCTTTGGTTATTTAATATCCATTTCAAGTATGAGTTTTAAAATTTATACTTCAATTATTTTTATAAAGATTATTCTTTATAGGAATATTATTTAAATAATAATATTCAGATATTTTCTAAATATATTGGGACTGATTTATTTTAATAAATCAGCAGTACTTTAAACATTCTTAAAAATGTTTTCGAGTCTTCAAAATGATTTTCAAAGTTAGAGTGAACCCCAAAACTCATTTTTATATTTAAGATCTTCCTTTCAAAGGGGATTTAAATAATCGCTCAAAACCTGGGGGATCCAGCTCTGTGGTGTATTTTACATTCGCAACGTGGTTGCTGTTTTGAGGAAACAATTTGATTACTTGCCCAACGTCCGGGAAGTAAGTCCATCTAATTGAGTCGGCATAAGCGACAGGTCGGGGTACGGTCTATCAAAGTATAAGTGGCTGGGTGGCAGTCCATCAACGCGTAAGAGGCCGGGTGGCGGTCCAGCACAGGGTCCTTATGTGGCCAGGGTGATGACCGGTGGGGGATTCATCCATCTACTAGTAGAAAAGGTTACTTATTGGTATCTTTGCCTGATCAGCAAGATACCAGGTTTATGCCAAAATTCTTTTCTTTCCAAAATTCATTGGATATTGCAACTCTGTTTATAATTTTCATAACAGAGGTTTTCAAGGAGTGTATGAAATGTATAAATATATGGGTGCATATATATATCGAGACTTAATGAAGTATCTTGTAACTTCATTATTTATAATGATATTTCAAGGATTGAATCTATTCAAGTCTTATCTTGTAGTCTCATCTGGGTGATGAACTTTTGAAACTGATTATAACTTGAACAGTGGTAGTTCAAGTAGTATTCGGATATAAGTATATTGGAGTATCTTGTAACTTCATCTTTTAAACTTATATCTAGTAAATGATTATCTTGTGCATGTCAAAGATTTTTAGAAAAACGTTGAGACAATGTTAGATATATGAGATCACCTTGTAACGATATTTTATACAGTTATAAACGGGAACTCTGTGTATATTATACATGTCAGAGGATTTCAAAGATTGTGAAAAGTATATATGTACATATATACTGAATATTTTGCGACTTGGTCGCGGTAAGATATCAAACTTGGTTCATTTCTTCTTGACCAAGACTTTCATGAGTACTATGAGAATGCTCATATATTGTTAATCATTATACATATTATTTTGGTGGGCTTGTTTCTCACCCTTGCTTTCTTCTTTCATCACACAACATCAGCTAGACAAGATGAACAGGACCAAGCCTCCAATCCGCAAGCGGTTAGAAAATGTTCCGCAGTTTTCTGGAAGCGTTGATGCCGCCGTAGCTGAGGTAGGAGCTACCAATAGGCTAGGTTTTCAACTATTGATGAACCAGATTTATGTATATTTATGAATTGTAATAATGGCAAAGAAATATAAATTTATTCAGAAACCCTTTTAAGGTGTATTGGCATATAATTGTGGAATAAAATGACTTGTAATTATTTTTGGATATTCATCTCTGAGACTATAACTTGTGGTGTGTGTGTTTATGGTGGGGTCACAGTACAGAATAGTTGATTAATTATTAATATTGGGTGTTATTAAGGGAAATGGAACTCGTGACAACCCGGATCCCCGACCCCGGATTTGGGGGTGTTACAGAGTTTCTAGATTATCTCAAAGAAAATGGTATAGTCTCCCAATGGACTCCTCCATATACTCCACAGTTGAATGGGGTATCTGAAAGGAGAAATCGAACTTTGTTAGACATGGTTCGGTCCATGATGAGCTATGCGAATCTTCCAGTTATGCATTGGAAACCTCAGCATATTTACGGAATAAGGTGCCTTCCAAATCTGTCCCTAAAACTCCATATGAGATATGGAAAGAAAGGAAACCGAGTCTTAAACATGTTAAGATTTGGGGATGTCCAGCTTATGTCAAGAAAGTTGACCTAGATAAGCTGGAATCTCGATCCGTAAAATGTAGTTTTGTGGGATATCCTAAAGAGACTTTAGGGTATTACTTTTACACCGATCATAAGGTGTTTGTCTCCAGACATGCTACCTTCTTGGAAAAGCAGTTTATCCTTGAAGGAAACAGTGGGAGCAAAATTGAACTTGATGAAGTTCAAGAAGCACAAACTATTACGAATCAAGTGGAAGCACCTGTTCAGACTGAACAACCTTCTGTGGAACAGCCCATTCGTAGGTCAGGGAGAGTGTCTCGCCAACCTGAGAGATATTATGGCCTTGTCATTGAGAATGACAATGAGTTGTCAATCATTGATGATGACGACCCTATGACCTATAATGAGGCTATGAGTAGTGTTGACTCAGAGAAATGGCAAAGTGCCATAAAATCCAAAATGGAATCTATGTATACCAACCAAGTATGGACTTTGGTTGAAGCACCTGAGGGTGTGAAGCCTATTGAGTGCAAATGGGTATACAAAAGAAAGATTGGAGCAGATGGCCAGGTAGAGACCTATAAGGCCAGGCTCGTGGCAAAAGGATTCAAACAAAGACAAGGGATTCACTTTGATGAAACTTTTTCGCCTGTAGCTCTGTTAAAATCAATTCGGATTTTGCTTGCGATTGCTGCTTACTACGACTATGAGATCTGGCAAATGGACGTGAAAACGGCCTTCCTCAATGGGAAACTTGAAGAGGAAGTGTATATGACACAGCCAGATGGTTTTCTTTCTAAGGGAAATGAACACCTAGTGTGTAAGCTGTTGCGAACCATATATGGTTTAAAGCAAGCTTCTCGTAGATGGAACATCCGTTTTGATGAGACAATCAAAGAGTTTGGTTTTATCAAAAACATAGATGAACCATGTGTCTACAAGAAGGTTAGTGGGAGCGCGGTAACATTTCTTGTATTGTATGTGGATGACATACTTCTTATAGGAAATGATATACCGATGCTGCAATCAGTCAAAGTGTGGCTATCGAAGAACTTCACTATGAAGGACTTGGGAGAAGCATCCTACATTCTCGGTATGAAGATCTATAGAGATAGATCCAGAAGAATGATAGGTCTTACCAGGGTACATACATCCAGAAAGTGCTTAAAAGGTTTAGCATGGAAAACTCCAAAAGAGGTCTCATACCGATGAGCCATGGAGTGTCCCTTTCCGAAAAGATGTCTCCTAAGACACCTGAGGAAAGAGAGCGTATGAGTAAGATTCCTTATGCTTTAGCAATAGGATCTATCATGTACGCGATGTTATGTACTAGGCCTGATGTTGCTTATTCAATCAGTGTGACGAGCAGATATCAGTCCAATCCAGGTGAAGACCACTGAAAAGCAGTGAAAAACATCCTTAAGTACTTGCGAAGGACTAAGGATATTTTTCTTGTTTTTGGTGGCGGATCTGAGTTGAAAATAGAGGGTTATACTGACTCTAGTTTTCAATCAGAAAGTGATGATAGCAAATCCATGTCAGGGTACGTGTTTACTCTGAACGGTGGTGCGATTAGTTGGAAGAGTTCCAAACAGTCTACAACGGCTGACTCCACAGCGGAAGCAGAATATATAGCTGCAAGTGAGGCTGCAAAAGAAGCCGTTTGGATGAGGAAATTTGTTTCTGAGTTGGGAGTTGTTCCTAGCATTGAGGAGCCTATTGTGTTGTATAGTGATAACAACGCAGCAATAGCACAAGCCAAGGAACCTAGGTCTCATAAAAATTCCAAACATATTTTGCGACGCTTTCATTTGATTAGGGAAATCATTGAAAGAGGAGATGTCAAGATTGAGAGAGTTGACACACATAACAACGTAGCAGACCCACTCACAAAGTCATTGTCTCAGATTCACTTTGATTGTCATAAAGAAAAGATGGGTATTAGATACCAGGGTGATTGGCTTTAGTTCAAGTGGGAGATTGAAAGTGTTTGTCATAAATCCAATCATGTATGATGAGTTAGGAAGAACTTTCTTGTATTCCTATTTGATTTCATTTTGAATTAATAAAAGACTTGTTATATTTTTATGGGCTTTATCTATTTAAAGTGTATTAAATAAGATGTTCCATAGTTTAGAGTAAAGCTTCTAGAATTATAATGAGATTATAATAATGGGATCTAGAAGATGACAACTCTGGACTTAAACAGTTCCTGATCATAGGATAACTAATCGGATGTTAGTGGATCCACAAAGATTGGTACATACTATGCTTGCTCCCTTCAGGAGGATGTCTGTTCTCATAGGCATTTGTGTGGTGACACTATAGCTGGTATGTAGGTGCTTATTAGGGAATAAGTTCACTGAACATGAGTTGATAAGTTGAACAACTAATGGAGATTACTCACGTGTCAATAGTTATTCACTGAGTGATAGTTGTACAAGTGTCCTTAGACTTGAGATCGTTAAAGGTATCTTATATATAATGAACTGTGCTTTGGTTTAGTCCTTAGTCTCAAGGACATCCATTAGGTCTATTCCGGGCATAGGGATTTGTGTATAGAGATAGTTAACGTCAATAGAGGATCTACCCCTTCCAGTATAGGAAGAGAATATCCTATGTTATTCTTAGTATGCGAGTTCTGGAATCTCTGGCCAGAGTGTATGAAATTAGAAAGGAGTTTCTAATTTGCATTAATATGAACTTTACATTATGAATAAGAAATCATATGATTAAATTTGATAGGCTTGACACGAGATCCATGCCTTGTATTTAATCGGGATATTATAAGGGTAGAAGGAATTCATTGTACGGTAACTAGTCACTGACAGGTTCTTGATATTCTAAGCAGTGAATTCATATTATCCGGATAGTCGCGATATGTTGAGAAGCATCACTCACGATGTAGAATAAATATAATTAATCAGTTAATTATATTTAGTGAATTTTAATATTCATATAAATAATTAATAAAAGTTTATTATTATTTATTTCTACTACCGGCATAATATTGAACCTACAGGGTCACACCATAAAAGAATATTTTATTTGATGAAATAATGAGAGAGAGAATTATTTTCTAAATAGTTAAGAAAAGAAATAATGATTAAAATAGTTTTAATTATTATTAAAGCATTTTATGAAGATAAAATGTGGGGGGTTAATATATATAAAGATATATTATAAAACCCTAGGAGAGCCCTATAAATAGAATGAGATGGATGGCTCATTTTTTCGATACAGACACAATTTTGGTTTTGTGAAAACCCTAGCCTCCATCTTCTTCTTCTCTCTCTCTCCCAAAATTCCATTTTTATAATTAGTTTTATAAAAAGGTTCATCGAAGCAGATCGTTCTTGGTGGATACCGGTAGAGTGCTTCACACACTGAGGAGCAACTGCTAGCACTCCAATTTTATAAAGCTTCGATTCTCGAGGTATGATTTCGATTCCTCAGTTTTTCCCTTTTATATGTTTTTTCTATATGTGCGGTATATGGTTTTTATGGAATAATTGTTATTTCATGCTTCCGCTCATCCGTAAATTCCATCAATATTTATAGATAATTATAATTAAGGTACAATAAAATGCTATAAAGCAGTTCGGACAAACTAATATAATCTTCATGTACATCTATATTATATTATAATAGCCGGAATAGAGATAATTTGATTCGCACGGGATTTATGCTAGTTATAAATAATACATAATACTTCAAAATTGGACACTTTCACAAAGTTCACGGTTAGTCTTAAATAATTGTCCAGACACAATCTAGCTAACTGCATATGCTGGTGCTCGAATGTTGTCCTTCATCAATAAAAATAATGAAAAAGACCCCAATATCTCTCTATGGGAATAATGACCCTTAATGTCACTTTAGTAAATAGAATCCCAAATATCATTACAAAATGGGGTATCGTTTACCGTTTATAAACATAAACTAAAAATATAATTGTGTGTTTCGTTTTCAAATTTTTAACTTTTGAAAAAGTCAAAACGCAACCTGAGAACAAGTTTCTACCATCCTAAACTTAGTTTCAACTTCCATTTTTTTTAATTTAAAAAAAAATCAAAACGTAACTTCAAATTATGTTTTCAACAATACTTGCCTAAACGCTACATAGGTTCCTGTTTTTTTAATTTTTTATTAACTTTTTACCCAAAATGCTAGATAATCTTGTGTTTTTAAGTTTAAAACATTATTTTACGAGGTGTTTTGTTTGTAATATATATATATATATATTAATATTTTTAAAACCCAAATTGAGAATTGGTAAACCCTAAAATATTAAAAATTAGGCTCTAATTTAACAATTTTTAACATTTTAGGTTTCATCAACCCTCTTTTGGGTTTTAGAAATATCTTTTTTAAAAATTAATAAAACGTACACCGATTTAGAATTTAGGATTTAGGGTTTATGGCCAATTTAATCTAGGGTTTCGGCCCTAAACCCTTGAAACCGAACTATAATTATTAATTATTTTTAATATTTTAGATTTTACCAATTTTAAATTTGGGTTTTAAAAATATTAAAATGGTTATATATATTAAAAAATACAAACAAAACACCCCTTAAAATAAAGTTTTAAGCTTGAAAATATAAAACTATCTAACATTTCGGGTAAAGAAAAATAAATAAAAGGAAAAAAAGGAAGTTGGAAAAACGTTATCTATCAAAACACTACTTCCAATACCGTTTTGTCTTAATTAAAAAGTAAAGAGAGCACGCATCAGTGGTTTACACATACATTCTAAACATTGGCGGAGATTTTGTTTTGCAGTAATATTTGGGATTATTTTATCCTAAAATGATATTTTGGATCATTGTCACCAAAATAGTGACTCAGGGGAGTTCTCACAGAAGGAAATCTTTTCCCGGCCCATTCCGTGGCCAGTTCCCCTTCTCTTCCAAATCAAAGGTCCAATCTGTATGATCAATTTTTTACTTTCTAGTGGGGCCAATTTTGGACCATTTCATTTTGGTCCATTTATTACCCTTCAGAATGACATTTTGTCCATTTATATCAGCATCTCGGTTCTGCGGTTCCCAAAGAAAAAATGACAAAAATACATTTTTTTTAAAAATTTGTGACAAAAATATATATTTTTAAAATTTTGGCCAAAAATACCTGTTTAATACACATTTTTCAGTTGGGTATTACTAATACGTATTTTAAAAATGGTTAATTCATATTAAAAAAAGTTAAAAAAAAAGAGATACATATTCACAAAATGCGTATACCCATTTGATTCTGGTGATACGCATTTGTGACATGCGTATCACATGTTCTTGTTATATTCTTTTTTTTTATTTATTTCTTTTATGTAATACCCATTTTTCAGATGTGTAATACATTTACCTATTTGTAAAATAGGTATTAGAAGGGTATTTTTGACCATAAACTCCAAAAAATGGTATTCTTATTATAACTTAAAAAAAAAAATATTTTTGGCAGTTGTCCGTTCCCAAAAACTCCTGTTAGCCCTCCAGGAAGAGTGTAAACTACTACAACTACTCTGGCGGCAGCTCGGAAGCTCCCCACAATTATAAGTAGCTAAAAATCACTCAATTTATATATAACTCGCTCTCTTGCCTCTTATTCAGCTATCATTAATCCCCTGATGCTTCAGGTTACTATTAATCTTCCGTTTGAATTACCAAATAAACTTTGTCCTTTCTCCATTTCCATTTCCATGTTTTTTTTTTATTTTTAAATACATATAGATTATGTAGTTGAATATGCGCCTGAATTGCCTTCACATGTTTAGGAATGATTCAGCTGTAACATACTTACATCACTCTAATGTTTACATCATTTTTCAATTTGTTTTTAATTTGCTGCTTGTTCAGCTCCAGTTAATTTTTTACATGTACATATTACCAACTTAAATCATTTGTTGAAATCCAGATTGTTAATTAGGGTTTATATTACGCTAATGTGATAATAGGCGCCACTCACTCGAAACGAAACCCCCATTTTTTGGGGTTTAAAGTGTGGAATTCATACTTTCATTCTGTCGACCATGGATATAATTTCGCTTCTTTTGCTAAGAACTTTATTCGATTGTTTGCTTTCTCAAGTGTTTATTTAATGCCTCTGCAGTTGATGGTGAAAACTTTGTTTTGATGATCATCATATTGCCAATTTGCAAGAATGATTCTGTCTGCTCTTTTAACTTCTGTCGGGATCAATTTAGGCCTTTGCCTTTTGTTTTTCACCCTATATTCCGTATTGAAGAAACAACCAGGTAATGCTAGTGTTTATGCACCGCGTTTGGTCCTTGAAGGGAAATTGCAGACAAGTAATTTCAACTTTGAAAGGATATTGCCTTCTGCTAGTTGGGTGAGAAAGGCATGGGAGACGTCCGAAGAAGAACTTTTATCAATCTCCGGACTGGACGCTGTCATCTTTATGCGTATATTTGTATTCAGGTTTACTTATATTTCATAGCTAATTACATACAGAATTAATTTTCCTATTCATGGTAGAGAAAAATACTTATAATTGGATTTTTAAATTAGTGTATGTGGTCCCGTTTCAACCTCTTAACATACCTATCAAGGTGTCGTCTTGTCAAGGCTTTGCCTAGGTGTTCATGGCGTAAGCTAAGTATGAAGATACTGCTTATTGCCTTATGCTAAGGCGTCGAGGCATCTGAATAGTGTTTGCTTCTCCTAGCAATGACTTGACAAGTATTTGTTCCTCTGTGGGAAAGATATGTACTGGCCATGGGATATCTTTTGTCATGGGATTTTGGTTTATATAAACATTGTTGAACCAAACAGTTAATTAATCTTTGAGTTTGCAATTTAAATCACATCTGCACTTTTGGTCATGACTTCAAGTCAATTTGCTGCATTTAAATATAGTATCCATTGTTTAAGCATTAAAGGTGCAGCCTAATTTGTCTTTGCAGCTTTTAGACGCCATTGTCCATGTATGTGAATTTCTCGAGCATAGAAATGTTTTCGTTTATTATATTACAACTTGGGCTACTTATGATACTAGTGAATAAGACCAACTCCTAGTTATTACTTCTGCAAGTATGCAGAATACTAGTCCTTCACAGTGGACTAGTTATTAAGTTGACAACATTGTATACTTACCTTAAACATCATGGTGGAAATTGATTATATTGGCACACGATGTGGATAGAAATTGCAAACAACTGGATTTGACAACCTCAATTTATTGATGTCATTTGTTTAATAGAAGAAAATAACCTTGAACTATTTTCTTACCTACCCCAGATATGAAATCGATTTACTTTTCAGATTTAGGAGTATCATTTTGGAAATAGGGTACAATACAGTTTCAACTATCTTTGAAATATTTTTTGGGGTATAATCAGGGATGTAAACAAATCGAGACAGGCAAATATATCTGACATTGGTATATGAGCTCAGGCTCCTTTAAAAGAACTGTACTCAATTTTTTTTACGAGTACCTTGAATCTAGTTCCAGTTGTTTGGAGAGGAAGTTCGGGTTTTTTAAAGTCGTTCAAAGTGTATAGTGTCTGAATATTTACTATATTATAACTAGGATGTCATCTTATTATCGTATTTTATCTTGTGCAGTATAAAAATGTTTACTTTTGCCATGATCATTGCGATCATTCTTATTCCTATCAACTACTTGGGGGATCAGTTAACTATGGCCGACTTTGATCTGCCAAATAAGTCTCTGGAATCATTTAGCATTTCAAATGTCAACGATGGATCAAACAGGTGATTGGTTACTTTATTGCTATATAGCACAAAATAAAAATGAATGTTGTTTCAGCCATGTAAAAGATAATGGGATAGCCGTAGATGAATGTGGATTATGTGTAGGTGTTTTAACATATAATATCAGAAATGTTATAGTTATACAATCTAGTATGTTCTTTATTGGTAGTTTTGCAAGCTGCGAAAATTTGTTATGTTGAGTGGTTACTAAGTTACCCGGACTCTTCCATTTTGCCTCCATACCCGTGTCCAGCGGACATGACATGGGTGTAGGTATGGGATCTGAGTCGGATCCTTCATATGGAAACAAGACACTTTGGCCTTAATAAATCTAGTTCAAAATGATTTAAAAGGCCTCACAACAACTTAATCCTCTTAATTCTAGGAAGGGATGTATATAAATTACTATTTTCATGTTATCCTTTTAATTTATGTTATATATATGACAACCAATTATGTAAATATTTACTTTATGTGGTAGAAGACAAGAATTTACAAATGTATTGTATAAAAAGTAGGTATATTTCACTTATGTGAAGGATATATGCCGAATCCCCGCACCCGTGTCCGATTTTGGATCCACATCCACGAATCCTAATTTTGTATAAACTAAGGGTCTGGCACTTGGATCCACACCCGTGTTTGACACCCGTACCCGAGTCTGGGTAACTTAGAGTGGTTATGCTCTGGTAAAACGTTACTTGTTAAGACAAGGTCTCCCACCATGAAGGAAGAGGGGGGGGGTACAGGAGTATTTTTCTTTATTGTTTTGTGTAACAGGATGCATGGTAGAAACATACGAATTGGATTTTTAAGGTTAGGATGAAATTTGTGAGAACAGAAGGGGAGATATAAAGGACATATGTGAATGTAGGAGGAATTCTGATCTTTACACAGGATATGGGATCCCATTAAAAGAACTTTCGATTTAAACAATAATATAGTCATTAGTCAATGCTTATCTAGGAACTTTGTGTTGATTGATGACTAGATTGTACCAATTTTGCTTGAAAAGCTATTTACTTTCTCAACTATTCTAGATACTCCCAAATTTAAGTTAAAAATATACATGAATATTGCCACAAACTTAAATTAGATGTCAGATGTATTAGCTTTGTAGATGAACACTCTGTAAGAAAAATTAGAATCGAAAATCTTTTAGGTCTTCAATCATTTTCCTTTCAGAAGCTAGTCTGGCCATCAGATTGTAGGCTGAATATTTTTTTTCCTACTGAACACCCCTCCCCCCAACTATGTTACCTGATTACACAGTGGGATAGTAATAAAGTTTTTCCTTGATAGGAGTCCTTTTTTGACATGATAGCTAAATATAGTGTTTGTCTTTTGCAAGGATCCTACTTAATTAAATCTGAATTCACCCACATTTTAATTACTTATACATGCTGCATAAATGCTCACATTGGTATTAGAAGATGTCGTTTGTGATTTAATTTACTTAATTTGATTCATGGAAATATGAAGTTGCTGATACTGATTAAATCGTTTGAAAATGGCTTCTAGCTAACTTTTGTGAAGAGACCCTGAAACTGTTTTAGCCTCTCTGAAGGTTATGGATTCACTTCTCTGTTGCTTATATCTTCACGGGATTTGTCTGCTATCTTCTTTACTCAGTAAGTATATCGCCATCACTTTTTAACGGTTTATTTGAGGGAGAAAAGAAACCTCAGAATTTTCTGGGAAGATCCTAAATATGTTACATGCAGGAGTTCAAGTACATCTCATCGAAACGAATAACTTGCTTCTATTCATCTGAGCCCAAGCTGCATCAGTTTACTGTATTGGTTCGAAGTATTCCTGTGTCGTCGGAAATCAGTTTCAGTGAAAGTGTTGAGAACTTCTTCACGCTGAACTACCCCGATACATATCTTTCACACATTATAGTTCGCCGAACAAGTAAACTTCAAAAGTTAATTGTAAGCTTCTCCTAGTTACTGTGCCTGTGCAATGTTATCTTCTACGATCTTTGTTACATTATGCATGACCTTGCTTTACTATTTAGAAATGTTTTGAAGATAATGCCTTAAAATTATGTTAGTCCACAAGAACAATTTAAAGATTGAGCAATTACAAGGACAAGACACAAACCAGAATTTTAGCTGAAACTCTCTGGATATGTTCAGGAGGTCTATTAGGAATTTAATTGGAAACTATATCTCAACTAAGAAATAAAGAGACAACAAAACCCATTTCAGAACAGTTGTGGTAATAATCTCTGGAATTCTTTTAATAACTTGCAGTTAGCCTGGGCAGCATAAACCATATAAAATTACATTGTCTAAATATTTAGTGATAACCATCAAGAGTAGGTTACCTGTGTATTATTAAAAGCCATTCTTCTAAAAATATCCCCTTCATTAACATAAAAATACATGATGAAATCTGAAAGGATATTCTTACGAGTTGCAAAGCTGAAACCTGAGAAACAGTAAAGCGGAATTCAGAGCGTGAGGAAGAAGTTCCAGAGAATTAAGAGAGTAAATAGCATACACCCCCAATGTCTTACCCTACACCACATATTAGATTTTAATATGCACCAAGTAACAGTTTACAACTTGTATATGGAAATACCAGTGGTGCAGTGGACTAAGGCTATTTTTTACACATGGTTCAACTCTGACAATTGCATATTTGCATCAATATGTTTAGATAAAATCTCAGGCTACTATAAGCTGTAGCTAATTTATAAACCCTATAATACTCCCAGGAACGTTTGCCTATCTAACTAATTAGTTAAAACAAACCACAGAATAACTTTTTAGGACTCAATGCTGACACAGACAATGGTTGACATTCCAGCGATAGGTAAAAACACTATGACAATATATTTGGCATACAACTTGAGACAGCATCATTAGTAGAATATTGGATTGGGACTAGTTCTTCTAATCTCTCTCTTTCCATCATTAATCACTATCTTTCTGAAAAGATTATCGCCCACAGAATCTCAGTATGTATCCAAAAAACTTATATCATTTCTATGAGGTTCTATGGTGTAGAAGCTAGTCAAATTTGTTTTTTGAAGGCTGTAAAGTTTGTGACTTTGTATCATATTCTTATATAATGTACAACTTCAGATGTCATAACTCCAACCTTCAATTAAAGTTTATGTTTCTAGACTTTAATTTTGTTGTCTTCTTTTTTGTTCTTCTGTACCCTACAACTCAAAAACTGTTATTTTCTTAGAGCGATGCAGATAATTTGTCTAGAAGGCTTCTTCATATGAAATCAAGGAGGTCTACTCAACAAAAGGTTGGCCGTGCTAGCTTTTTAGGTCGTAATGTTGATCTTTTTGATCAATATGAAAAGAAACGTGAATTTCTGTTAGAAAGTGTCAGAATGGAGCAAGCTTTAATAACTGGACAGGTAATGTACTTTAAGTTTTCGAAACACAGTATACGATTTTGGCCAAATTAGAAAGGTAGCAACTGGACTTATAAATTCATATAGCAAATGTACATGGTAGTTCTGGCCAAGTTTCAACATTGTTAATATAAATACCTATTTTACTGCATATATGATGTAAAAAAAGGTACTAAGTTTCACTTTTTTTTTTGCTAAATTACTAAGTTTCACTTTAAGCTGTTATAACTTAAAAGTGATACTCTATTACAGGTCTGATTCACAATATTCTCTTTAGAACACACAAAATTTCCACATATATACAAGAACTTAGGATGGTTATTTAGGTTTCACATGCCCTACCATTTAGCTATTGTTGTATTAATTATAGGAAGTTCCGGCTGCATTTGTTTCTTTCAAATCACGATTTGGTGCAGCAATAGCTTTACGTATCAAACAAGGTGCAAATCCTACAGAGTGGAATACTGAGTCTGCCCCTGAGCCCCAAGATGTGTATTGGCCCTTCTTTTCTGCTTCATTCATGAGAATATGGATTTCCAAATATATGGCTATTGTTGGATGCATTATTCTTACGGTTTTGTTCTTCGGACCTGTTCTTTTGGTACAAAGTCTTACTCATTTAAATCAGTTGGAGACTTGGTTCCCTTTTCTGAAAGGCATACTGAGTATGTAAGTGTTCAGACCTTAAATATTTTGCGCACTTTTGGCACGAGCTCCATAGTCCCATATCAAATGTTATTCTTAAATCTGATCATTTTAAGGCTTATAAGGCTCTTATCTATGTTGCCACTTACCATATAGATAGTAATGAGAACAAGGATCCTGAGCTTACCTCAGGAAAGTTACCTGAGGCAAAGCTGTCGTATAACAGTTTGTTTATTGAGTTTACTTGTTCAAGTGTTATAGAACGATAAAAAAATGTATTAAATTATTTTATTTCATGTTTTATTTATTGTTATATCAATTTTTCTCGTGATTGACCATTATTTGTAGTTATTATTTAAACATGATAGTAAATTTTTTACGTGACATATATTGTTCATCAAGTAATTTACTTTTATTTCAAATAAAAGTTTTTAATCAAAATTTTTATACCAAATGTTAGAAAAAACTTAAAATATTTCAGTTCCTGAAAAATAAATATGTATAAATATTTTTGTGTGTAACAATTAAAATTAAGAATGGAAATTATTATCTTTTTAGAAAAATTAACTGAAATTAATGGTAAAATAAAGTAATTAGTTTTACTAATTTACAATGTAACAAACAAACTGCTTTATTTAGGGCAGTTCATGTGTGATAATATGCATAGTTGTGTCATATCAGAGCTTACCTCAGGATACTTATTCTCAATAGTTAGGACTTCGTGTCATGACATACTTGCAAGGTTCAAATAATTTATTGTTCATAGCCTTACTGGTTGGAAAGTCTAAACAATTTTATTTTGTGATATACAGGAAACTTGTCAGTCAAGTTATTACAGGATATCTGCCTAGTCTTATTCTGCAGATGTTTCTGTATTTTGTGCCTCCCACCATGATAATGCTCTCCTCTATTCAAGGATATATTGCCCGCAGTCAGATAGAGAAGAGTGCATGCTATAAGGTACTCTGGTTTACCATATGGAATGTGTTCTTCGTAAATGTCCTGTCAGGATCTATTCTTTACCAGACTACTGTCTTTCTGGAGCTTAAAAACATTCCCAATGTATTAGCTGTTGCAGTTCCAGGGCAGGTATATGCTGATTTGAAAAGCTTGAACTAGATTTTACAGAACTTGTATACTATATATTGTATATTTCAATAAATATTTAGCAAAATAAATATTCGATAAATTAACCTTTCCTACTTTGTATAGTGGTAATATGGCTTAACTTCAGCCAAAGAAGATCAAAGCTCCTACTTCACAGTTCACACTAACATTTACTTTCATTACAAGAATTCATGAATCATAGACCCCTCAGTACTAAAACTAGTAAGGTTGTATATTTCCCCTTGCATTAAAATCTGTATGCAACCATTTAATTTAAGGGAGGTCTTTGATGATGTAACATTAATAGTTAAATTATCCTTGGCTAGATGAGAGGCCATGACCTATAGCTTTACATTCGTTTATTAAATTTTTATAAGTGCGTACTTCTTCAGCAGAAGTAGCTAAGATCCACTTACTTCACGAAGTCATATTCCTTCAGTCTTCAGAAGTCCACTTAATCTGTTTATCATTGGACATATGACCATTAACTAGTAACAGAAATAGTAAGTGTTAACTAAAGAGTTTATTGTACTTTAGACGAATTTTAGACTCAATAGAATAATAATAATATACATTGTTATAACTGGTACTGTAGACCATATAATATCTATTTTCTTGTGCTGAATATGTTTTGGGGTCAGAATTTCTCTCATTCACATATTTGAAATCCAACTTAGGGTGATATCTGGTTCTTGTAATGTTGATGAGATGTAAAGCTCTGTACAAATATTTAACTGGTAATCCCAGAAATTTACTGCAAGTGGCCATACATGGCTACAAGTAAATTAACAAACATAAAAAAAATGTCTTACCCAAATCTGGGTTTGGTTGTAGGACAATTGATATGATAAATCAGGCAAAGCAATAAGGCTTTCGTGGATTCGAACGCTGGTCCAAAGCAATGAAATACTTATTCTCTTTTAATAAATATAACTCGAGCAGTATGACTTTTAAGTGCGTTATGACCTGTATGCTACTAAAAAGAATTTATTGTTCCTCTATAGGCGGAGTTCTTTATTGCATATGTTGTGACATCAGGCTGGACAAGTACATCTTCAGAACTAGTTCAATTAATGCAACTTATTTGGAGTTTTATCGAAAGGAATATTCTAGGCCGATCCGATGATCACTTAGAGGTCCCTTCAGTTCTATACCATCGCGAAATACCCAAAATTCTTTTTTTTGGACTTCTTGGTATAACATATTTTTTCCTTGCTCCGCTAATTCTGCCATTTATCCTGGTTTACTTCTGTCTGGGTTACATCGTTTTCCGCAATCAGGTTAGTACATGTTTCTTCTTTTCCTGCTGAATAAGTAAACTTTACCATGACATTACTTGTGTAGGAACGACGGAAGTGTATCTTAACTTTTTCCTTTCTTTCTTCTCAATTGTCTTTTTTAGTGGCGTAAGCAGTCTAGCAGAGGTCATACTTCTGGTAAATTATATTGCAAATCTTGTAACCTATAATAGACCCATATCAGATTGTCAAGCTATTCTGTCATTGCTTTATTGCAATAAATGCATTCTGATTGATACAGTGAATTCTTTAAAATTATTTTTGAGGAGAACCTTTGATGTATGTATTATCTTTATTGCCTCTTTATGAAATTTAGCCTATATTTTTGTTAGGATCTGTAACTTTTCTTTGTAAATTGTATTATTGTTCCTTCAAGAAGCCCCCCCCCCCCTACATTAATAATGCTCCCTGATATATTTGCAAAAAATGTGTATTAATCATTATATGTCTGTTCTGCCTGCAGCTTTTGACCGTATATTCTCCGAAGTACGAGACTAATGGGAAGTTTTGGCCGATAGTACACAATTCGACCATTTTTTCCTTGGTACTGATGCACATTATTGCCTTCGGTATATTTGGGCTAAAAAAAATTCCCCTGGCTTCGGGCTTTATGATTCCCCTTCCAGTCATGACTCTCTTATTCAACAACTATTGCCGTAAAAGGTTCCTTCCGATGTTCAATTCCTATGCTGCTGAGGTACGTTGACACACCTTGATGATTAACATAAATATGCATGCTCTCATTGTATACGACTGACATAAAAATGCATCCTCTCACTGTATACATCTTACATATTAAATCTAATGTAGCGAGACTTGAGCTAAGGTTAGTTTCACTGGCACCTGCTATTTAGTAATTAAAATAAGAGATATATCTATTCACGATTCAACTTCCAGAGATTTCTATCTATCAAACTCTACGCATAAAGGGTATTAAAACCTTGCACAAATCACCACCTTTTGTCCTTTACTCATATGGCACCTGCAAAGAAATCTTGTGCCTACCAAACCTATACATTCAATTATTCTTGCATCCCTTGAGTGGGTTGTTCCTATCTGTTTCTTAGTTCTTTTTCCCCTTCTCTTACCCCAGGTATGGATCCCATGCAGTGGAATATATACTTATATCAACTGTGATTTTTTTGCACATCCACCATGTGTACCAACAAACTTGCTTAAATTAACAATTGGCTACTTGTGCGCCTACTCGGGAGCTGCATATAACTTTTTGCAATTTCCAAGAAGTTGCAAACATTAAGAGATGTACTCAATTTATGTAGAACTCTTTGTCAGTCTCATGCTCAGTCAAGCAGCTAATGGAAAACTTTCCAAAAACTGAGGCTTCTAGTTGTATCTCTTAATTCTTTCCAGTTGATTAACATATTATCAACTATTCAACTTTCTTATATTTTAAAGTAATGCAACCTTCATGATCTCTAAGGTATGATGGTACGTGTTGTTGGAGGAATTTCGTAACAACACGAAATCGGAGGGTTGCTGGAATATTAGAGCGATTTGTGTGTAGTTGTGAGATTAGGGTTTATGAAAAAGAGGGGCTGGACTTGGGAGGTGTCTCGATTTGTCTCGTTGTATCGGATCCCTTTTGCCAAGATGCCTGCGTACCAATTTATATTGGATCAAGCCTACGCAGTTCTGTGAAATTTGGGCTTATCCCTAAGAGACTTTAGGGATAAGTTTCATTAATGTGGTAATTACCGATTTTATCTGATTTAATCTGAGCGTTGTGATATCTTCCTGATTTGAAGAATATCGTTGAGAGATATTTTCCGTTATTGATTTATTGAGATTGATTCTTTCCTCGTTTCGGAGAGAGGATAACTTGGGGCTTAAGCAATTAATTATTAGCTGTAATTAATAATTAACAAATTACGGAATTATTAAAAAGTATTTGTCATGCCAAAACGTGGCATAACAACTACCCCCCAGTTCTTCAGTGTAGCTTGCTGCAGTGGAGAACTAAATATTCTTCAATCGCTGAAACAACTAAAAATCGGAGTTTAGTAAATAACATAGAGCACCTTCGTGCTCAAAACAATTATGCGAATGCACGTGCGAGACCATGCAAGATCCGAAAAAGATACATATTTCCCTTGTTTGTGGTTGTGCGAGCACAAATTTATAAATCCATTGCGAACAATGATGTTAAGTTGGACCTTGACGTACACACTTCAAGATAGATATAACAGCCGATTGTAAAATTGTATTATTGAGGTGAACTGCTAGTATTATATGAATGTAACAAGATCAACAAACATGCCTTCAGCAAAAGATAAGGCGGAACTCCCGACCTTCAATCTCTTTCTGTACTTAAGATAAGGTGAGCTCGCACCTTGAATCTCTTTCCATACTTGAGATAAGGTGAGCTCATACCTTCAATCTTTCCGTTTGTAATCTTTCTGCCTATCTAGGCGTAAGGTGTCAACAATACAAGTTCACAATCGGTAGTGTATATCATTCCAAGTGGTTGTCTCAGCTACCAAACATAGCAATTCCCATTCACAAGTTTGAAAATATTTTTCGACATATATGTATTATCGCGACAGTATATGCAAAATATTTTAAACGCAATTCAAACATAATAAATATGCCAATTTAAAATTGTCACGATATTTATTTTTCCCAAAAATAATGCTCTTTCTTAAATATTTTCCCAAAATTATGCATCTCGCATATATAATTTATTTTTCCAAAAGATGCAGCTCGTACGATCTTCTAAAAATCCACAATTCTCTCAAATAAATATCTCGTACGATTTTTTCCCAAAATATGTGTGTCGTCCAAAATTAAGATGACGCAATAATTTTACAATCATAAAAATATGTGACTCGCACGAATTTTATCACTAAATATTTTTCTTATAAAAAATTAGAAGAAAAACATAATATCTATGCATTCATCACGTAATAATAAATTTGCAGAAATAAATCAGGAGAAGAAAAATCTTATCTTTATTTTCCGCTTCTAACAGGCTGTGAATTTCCGAGTGTCACCATTTTTCTATGGTGCGTTTCAGTCTTCCTCAAGTTGTTTGTCTTCTTTTTCCTGCTGGCCCCACAATCTCAACATGACATGTTCATTCGTCATTCTTTTTACTCCATGGTTGCTTCCCTTTTTTTTATTTCTCCTTGTCCGCGCGTGTATATTACCTTAACATGTCCGTCCGCGTGTGACTACAAACGCCTGATCGTTGGGTTTTCTTAAATGCCACGGGTCGCTCCATGTTAAATATTATTTTTTTCGCCAAGTTTGCATGCCGCCGCTGGGTCTTGTTATTCATCATGAGACTGCCTTTGCTGCACCATATTGCACCGCCTGGACTCCGCTGAATTGTGTGTTATTGTACATCCATATAGGATATATCTGCCACGAGCCCCTTTTTTTTTTACCATCGGTAATTGACTATCGATCCCCCATTGTATGGATGAACCATAAACCCACGAGTTTTGTAATATTATTCGTCCTCCTCGAATAATAACCCCTCCTTCTAGCGCCAAATGTTGTTGGAGGAATTTCGTAACAACACGAAATCGGAGGGTTGCTGGAATATTAGAGCGATTTGTGTGTAGTTGTGAGATTAGGGTTTATGAAAAAGAGGGGCTGGACTTGGGAGGTGTCTCGATTTGTCTCGTTGTATCGGATCCCTTTTGCCAAGATGCCTGCGTACCAATTTATATTGGATCAAGCCTACGCAGTTCTGTGAAATTTGGGCTTATCCCTAAGAGACTTTAAGGATAAGTTTCATTAATGTGGTAATTACCGATTTTATCTGATTTAATCTGAGCGTTGTGATATCTTCCTGATTTGAAGAATATCGTTGAGAGATATTTTCCGTTATTGATTTATTGAGATTGATTCTTTCCTCGTTTCGGAGAGAGGATAACTTGGGGCTTAAGCAATTAATTATTAGCTGTAATTAATAATTAACAAATTACGGAATTATTAAAAAGTATTTGTCATGCCAAAACGTGGCATAACAGTACGCATGTACAAAAGATGTCGGAAGACAACATGCTCCTAGGTAATTTGACAAATAGGCTGTGGAAGGACCAAGGAGCTTAGAGATGATTATCACAAAAGCTCTCTGAAAATTCTTAGGAATTAACAGTGGAACCTGGAAAACTCTCACTTATCAACACCCTTCCCCCTCCACCTGCCCCCACACATATAAAGGAGGAAAGAGTGTAGGAAACAATAAGATAAGAAAATAAAATATAACTATAGACAATAACGGGAAATTGAATTGCTCAGCTCGTTCTTTCCCCCAGAAGCATCCACTATTATTTCGACATCCAAATACTTGAACGTACAGAGTGATACAAATATAATACTCTAACCACCTAGTTTTCAATCTTTTCAATCTCTTACAAACTTTTCAGATTACCACCCAGTGAAATTTAATATGCTAACATAGTTTCATATTCATTTGGAATTTTTTTTAGTGCTTACAAAATATAAAATTAGTGAAATTCGATTGCTGGAAAGAACACAGGTTCTCGAAATCACACCATGTAAGTTCTATGTACTCAGTAGTTGGTATAATAATATGAAACTTAACAAGCTATTGTAAATAATTTGATGGATAGAACTTTTGAATTTTCAATGTATATATCACTATCATATAGTACATCTACTTTTTCTCCATTAACAACACACAAATGTTTACTTGATGTGTATGTTTATAGTTTGTTGTTCTTTTATAATTGGGGGGAGGGGGCAGGGGGATACAAATGGCTGTTTGTTCAGCTAAAATTTATCTGTATTGTACTCATGTCTCGCAGTGTCTGATAAAGAAAGACAAAGATGATCTGAATGAAGGTACAATGGATGCTTTTTATGAAAAACTTGTCACTGCTTATCGTGATCCTGCTTTGTCGCCAATCCGAATTACTGAAAACACCGATGGGCACAGATCTCCCCTTCTTCAGGGTACTGAAGTCTAAAGTTGAGAGGTATTAAATTTCGTTACTCCCAAACAGCAAACAAAAGCAGGGTTTATGGTTCTGATAGTATTAGGTCATTGTTTACTTGCAATCATCATGTTTTCATAGTATGTAGCCTTGCTTCTTGAATGGTATCTCATAAATGAGAAAATGTGAGATTCTTGTGTATTAACTTTATATGATACCATATATAAATCTATGCAAGCTCTTGGGTTGTGTAATTTAATGCTTTATAGTTTAAGCTCGTGTATTAATGGGGGCCAAGTTCATGCATAACTTCGGTTCCAATGTCGTTTGCCCAGTAGTCGTTCTTTGCCGGAATTCTTTTACATAAGCTTCTGTTAATAGTAGCTTCTGCTCTTCTTGTGCTCAGCTGTTTCTTCTATGGGACGTGCCCTATGTTTTTGTACTTCTATTATTTATAAATAAAATTATTCATCTATCAAAAACTGTTCCATTGTCAGCGACAGCGTGGTTAGGAGTTTCGGTTCATTTTAATCTAAAACTAGTCATAATTCAGTGAACCAATCAACACTTTTGGTTACCAAGCCAAAAATTTATCAAAGCTATCATTACACAATAATAGAAATGTGGCTCATGTGCTAGTAAAATTTTACCTGTATATATGATTGAGACGTGTTTTTTTTTACAATTATACTAGAATTGAGTTCAAATATAGCACTATCGATTTAGTAGTTTACTTTTTTTGGGGCTCATATGTGATGTGTGTGTGTGTCGAGTGCTTTCTCTTTGCTTATTGTCTTACCTGCGGAATCTTTGAATTTGCCACAAGTCCCACAACCCATAATTTTATTTTGCCAAATTTTGATGTTACACACATAGTTGCATGGTTCGTGGTCAGCCTATTAAACATACATGTCTCATACATGTAAAGAAAAATAAACAAGAAATCCTACTAATTTAGCATAGTAGCGATGTCTAAACATAATTGATTCACCCTCCTTGTGTCATTTATAATATGGTGTGGTATGTAAATCTGGACTCCATATAAATATATCTTGCTTAAAAATAACTAGATAAGTCAAAGTTCTTTCCCTTTCTTATTACACTGCCTATAGGGAATGTTTTGGGTATTTTTGTAGGGTTTAATTTTAAATAGATTATGACTGATTAATAAACATATAAAGTAATGCAAATAATAATAAATAATAATACTAAGAGAGTTGGTGACGTGAAAAACTTCTAAAGAAAAGAACAAATCGCGGGTCGGTATTATCCCAGCCAAAATTATTTCACTATCTTTTATGTGGATATAATGTAGAGCTGCTATTCTAGTTATCTGTGATGATCTTGCCACTTTGTACATGATTCATCTATATTTATATACATATTTTCCAACTAATCTCCTAAAAAATCTCCTTATCACCTCTCAACTAGCTAACGTATTATTTAAATCCACTATCCCCACAAATAGGAACTACTTTCCATGTTTATCACTTAAACATTTGTCAATTGACTAAGTCTCTTCCTTATATGTCAATTTTCTATCCTGCTACATGTCGTTAAGACATGTGGTTAAGACACCTTCCTTTGCCTTCACGTCCATGTCTTCTCGTCACGTCAAGTTGTTAATGAAAATTGTGGTCATAACATTTGCCCCATAAAATTAATAAGATAAATTTTATTAATTTAATCTTCCAGAAGCGTGTAGAAGTGCACTGCAATCTTGAATTGATAAGTCACGGTCTTTCTTATTCCTTTCCTGTAGATTCACGTTCCTCGTTATTAGGGAAAACTATTTTATCTTCCCAACTTTGTATATATCTCTTTTCGTACTCCTCTTTTTATATATCCATGCCTAAAAAATTCTTTAAATATATTTCTTCAAAATACTCTATATCAATGGCTGAATCGATTGAAAAAAACGAATGGGTTCTCACCAATATTCTTGACCCTCGAGATAATGACAAGCAAAATTGGAAATACGACAGGATTGCTGAAGCTATGGCTTTATTTAAGGACAAATTCAACATGGTGCTCTCTTCTCCTGATAAACTGGCTGACTGGTATCGTGAGGGCTGAATATGCTTTTATTTCTACCCTTTTAGCATCGGTTTGTCTCTTCCTTCCTCCGATCTCGTTAAGGATGTTCTTAATACTTTGTATGTGTCTCCCGCACAATTGATGCCCTTCACTTGGAGAACCTTGGTTTGTCTTGACGTCATTGAAGAAAAACACAACTTGAAAATTAATGCTGATGTAGTTAAGTGTTCTTACTCCATCAAGAAATTCAGTAATTGTCGATTTAGTTTTGTGAATAGGGATAAGCATAATCCCTTGATTTTAAACAATGATACGGTAAATGATTGTGGTTGGAAGGGAGAATATTTTTATGCCGAAAAATCGACCCTTGGTGATGATGTTGATTACTTACTGGAGAAATGGAATGTAGATGGTAACTTTACTCTTTCAGTTCTTTTCTTTTTTTTTCTTAATGTCTCTTGTTAATCGTCCTAATTGTTTTATCCTTGTTCGGGTTTTAGATCTTGCTTCTTCGCAGTTTTATTTTCCTTGTCTATTATTCATGTGTTTTTCGTTACAATCGTGGTTTTATATGTCGCTATTACTTGTCGGCCCAACACGTCTTGACGCTTGAATAATTATTGACTCTTTTTGTACCCGTCCTCATTTTTTACCTAGTGTTGAGTTCGAAGCAAAAGAGGATGATGATGTTGCTAAGGAGATTACTAGAAATATTATGGCTTTACCAGTCGCCGAGAGAATTTGGCCGAATTGTCTTAACAGACCCATCAGGAATGCTTCAACGATCGACGTGGATGAGTTCGTTGCCTCCATGAAGAAAGTCACGATAAAGGGAGATGTCAGTCTCCCATCCGGAGTTACAGCGACTAAAGGTGTTTCTTCTCGAACTAGAAGTAAGTTCATATCTCCTGCTATTGAGCCTTCTTTGTCCATACAAAGTATTTTGTCCGAATCTAGAGAGTGTCCCAAACCCTTGAATGATATTGAGATGAGCTCTGGATGCAAGTATGCTAGAGGTATTTGTCGTGCGCTTTCCCACTTGTTGTGCCTTTTTATTCTTCTTAGTGCTTTTGTAGTTCTTTTATCAACTATTGACTCATTCTTCCTTGTTGTAGAATTTAAGGCACCAGTGATCAAGCCGTTGATTGTCTCTAGTAAAGATCTTTTTAAGAGAGCACTTGAAGATAAATCTGTTAAGACTGAGAATTCGAAAGCCCCAGTGATTTTTAGCCCTGTTGTTAGTCCTCCTGCTAAGAAAGCTAGAACTGACCAATCTAGCGTGTCCACATTTGGAGATATGAATTATTTTATGCCCCTTGTAGCTCACTATTATAGTGTGGGGGCGAAGCCTTCCTCCTTTGCTCATCTGTTGGGAGACATGTTATTGCCCCAGTCTATGAAAATCCAAAGTTCTAAACCTATTGAAAGCATCCTGGATAATACAAAAGGGCACATTTTTCATTTAAGTGAATTGTATTTTCTTAATGTCACATTATCAAGCTCATCAAATTACTGTGATTTTTATATCTCCTTTTTCCTTTCTTTGCAGGCCGTCCAGTTAGCCATGGTCGCCTATGAGGCTAATGCGAATGAAGTGAAGAAGTAAAGGCTCTCGAGGACGAGCATAAAGATTGTTCTCAAAAGTTGCAGACTGCCTTGATCGTGTGTTGGAAAATATGAATAAGGTTAATGAAATCCAACAAAAATTTGATGAATTTGCTACAAAAGTCCAGTCCTTAGAGAGTGAGTTGAAGGATGAGGCTGTCAAAGTGGTGACACAACATGTTATGCGTACCAGAGTGGAAATGATGCTTGAATACAGTAAAGGCGAGTGGCAAAATTGGGATGTGGACAAGACCACGAAGATTTATAATGACACCTACCCTGATGACGCCTTTCCTGTTACGTTTCCAGATGGTGTAGATGATGAGGAAGGTGGTGACAAGTCCACTAAAGATCTTGATGTCAATGCCAAGTAGTTGTTTGATTTTCTTTTATTTTGAAACCATGAATCTTATCATATTGGATTTCTTTTATGACTTTGATTATGCTGTTGACTCCTGTTTCGCCTGTCATGGTGGGGAGCTAAGTTATTTGTCATTTGTCGTGAACAATTATCATTATTTCAATGTTCCTTGTTTTATTTTTATATCATGTTGCATTTCTCCTTCTTTGTTATTTGGATATATTGTTTTCCAATCTACTTTGCTTTTTCCTCATCGAATTTATTTTGTGATCCGTACTCGTTAATGCATGCATTGTCATGTCTTATTAAGAGGCCTAACCCTCTTGAAATAAGTCAGTTTGTTTATAGCTTCTTGTTGGAAAATTTCGAATGACTAAGCCCCTTACTTGCCTTGTTTATATATATATATATATATATATATATATATATATATATATATATTTTTTGTAACATCAAGGTTGACCCTTGATACGTCGTGGGGTGATCAGCCCTCTTATAGTAATAGAGTTGAGAATCTAAGCCTCGTATCTATTGTATAATTCGTCGTGTATGCTTGTCATTCAAATATGGTGAACTAGTAAAGTAAATAAAGGATATCGAGATATTAAACCCTTAACATTAAACCAAGGGTAAGTAAACAAGCAAACAAAAATGAGCTAAGAACCACATGTATTTATTCATAATGTAGAACATAAAAGGAAAACATCAATCAACTACGAAACCCAAAAGGCAATGCCAAGTAGCAATATATACCCTTGTCCGTCACAAAGGCTGTTTTCTCTGCGTCTGACGGTTCCATTCGAATCTGATTAAAGCCACTTGACGCGTCAAAGAATGTGAGGAGTTCATGTCCTGTTGTAGAGTCGACCATCGTGTCAATGTGTGGCAATGGATACGGGTCTTTGGGGTAGGCTTTGTTCAGATCTGTATAGTCAACACACACTCTCCACTTGTCGTTCTTCTTTTGTACGATTACTACGTTTGCCAACCATTCTGGGTAATCGACTTCGCGAATCATTCCATTTTTCAATAACTTATCGACTTCTTCGTTAATTATCTTGTTTCGCTCTGGTCCAAACTTGCGTCTTTTCTGTTGAACTGGGACGTAGTTGGGGTCAACATTTAGTTTGTGTGTAATAATATTTGAGCTGATTCCAGTGATATCATCATGTCCCCATGCAAGCGTATCCAGTCTTGTAGTTAAGAATTCAACCAGGTTGGCTTTTATGTGAGGTGACACGTCTTTTCCTATCAGGACCTTTTTATCTTCATTTGTCAACTTCACGTCTGTTAGATTTTCTGGTCCCTTTAACTCAATGGTAGGTGGCTCCTTTTGAATGTGTTGTACAGTGGGTTTTAAGCAAGTTTTGTAAAATTCTCGTGCCATAGCTTGATCTCCACGAATTTGTTATACTCCCCAAGGTGTAGGGAATTTTACTACCTGATGAAGTGTTGACGGGACCGCCTTCATGTCGTAATTCCACGCTCGTCCCAGAATTATATTATAGGCAGATCCTCCGTCGATGACCAAAAATCTCTTAAGCAAATTGATTCCTCCAGCGTACGTAGGTAGGTGAATTTCCCCTATAGTTCTTTTTGTCTCACCCCTGAAGCCAACGAGTGTTGTAAATCTTTTCTCAATGTTTGCTTCACTTAATCCCATTTGGCGTAACGTGTCAAACATCGTTATATTAGCAACACTTCCATTATCCACCAATATTCTTTTTATGATGCAGTTTCCTACGGGTAGGGAGATCACCAAACCGTCATGCTGGGGTGCTATGACGTGTTCCATATTTGATTCACCTAATTGTAGGACAATCAAATCATCCATCGCGATGTCGGCTCTTGAGACTTGTAACGCTTTTCCTCTAGCTATTCTTTTGGCTTGAGAATATGTAGCTCCACAAATTTCAGATCCACCAGCAATGTAGTTAATCACTTTGTGGTGGGCGGTGAGGTGGTAGCTTTGTAGGCGTTCTTTCTCTCCGAACATGGTTACTCTTCTGCATCGACATGTATTCTGTTAAGTATCCCTTCTTGACTAGGGCTTCTATTTCTTTTCTCAATGCCACACAGTCATTAACCATGTGCCCGTAGTCCCCGTGGAATTCACACCACAGCTTCGAATCCGGATTTGACTTGGGCTTATTGGTCTTCGGGGGCCATCTGACTTCGTTACCCAACTTCCCGAATTCTTTAACCAATACTGCAGGCGTCGTGTTGAATCCATAGATGTCAAACGTGGGAGGTAAATTAGGATCTTTTCTCCAATCGGCTCGAGTTTGTAACACCTTCACATGTTGTTCTTCCCTCGAGCTACGTGAGTATGGCTTATAATATGCTTTGTAGTCTTTAAGTCTCGACGTTGTCACTTTCCTGCTTGGTCGATAATACTTATCCTCATTTTTCCTCTTATCTTCCTCTAGACGTACTTGTGCCATAGCTTTAGCTTGGACGTCGTCCATAGTCTTGCATGGATACTTTGTTAATTCGTCGTAATATGGCGAATCTTTTTCTAATCCTCTCCTAAATGCCTCAATTGTCGTAGAAGTGTCGCATTTTATTATAGTGACCTTTTCTCTGCTAAACCTGGTCAAGTAGTCTCTGAGGGGTTCTCTATATTTCGGATAAACCTTGTATAAATCACCCGTAGTCTTCTCAAATTGTCTGCTACTTGCGAACTGTAAATTAAACGAATCCTCCAATCCAGCAAACGTCCTGATGCTCCCATTTGGTAACCCCACGAACCATTGTAAAGCTGGTCCACTTAATGTCGATCCAAAGCCTTTACACATACAAGGCTCCATATATTCTCCAGGTATGGGTATCGTAAATATTCGTTGTTTGTATTGAGCAATATGTTCTTGAGGATCCGTCGACCCGTCATACTTTTTCATGTGAGGGACCGTAAATCGTTTCGGGATCTCGACAAGGGCGATATGTTCTGCGAAAGGAGAATCAGCATAGCTCATCAGGTTTGCCTTTTCGAGAGGTCTCAGAACACCATGAATTTTTTGAATCATATCATTTACTTCTTGTAGTTCCTTCTTAACTGACTCAGTTATCTCAGTCCTTGATCTCGAGTTTTTATGCTTCGATTTCCTTTTGCCGTTGCTCTTGTCAAATTGCTCGTTGTGATGACTTTCTTCTTGTTGATCAATGTTAATAGGCACCTCCAAGGTCTTTCCGTCTTTGTCCGTTACAATAACGCCGTTAGTCTTTGCTTGGCCTTCTTCACCTCTGTCATCATCAAATATCCATCGTCGCACAAGTGGTTTACTCTCTAGTCGGCTCTTGCTTTTGTTGTGAGATTTGATCGTCGTCAATTCTTTTTTCAAATCGTTGTTTTCAGATTTCAGAGTCTCCATGTCTGCTTGCAACTTCTTTACAATCGCCAGTAATTCGATGTTATCCTCCTGTTGTGAGTATCCTTCTTGATGTGGGGTGTCGTCGGCCATGTTTATCAATCAATCAATTTTTAGAAAACTTCTCACAGACGACGCCAAACTATTTTGGGTATTTTTGTAGGGTTTAATTCTAAATGGATTATGACTGGTTAATAAACATATAAAATAATGCAAATAATAATACTAAGAGAGTTGGTTTCGTGGAAAACTTCTAAAGAGAAGAAAAAACAGTGGGTGGGTATTATCCCAGCCAAAATTATTTCACTATCTTTTATGTGGATACAATGTAGAGCTGCTATTCTAGTTATCTGTGATGGTCTTGCCACTTTGTACATGATTCATCTATATTTATAGATATATTTTCCAACTAATCTCCTAAACCTCAACTAGCTAACGGATTATTCAAATCCACTCTCCCCACAAATATGAACTAATTTCCATGTTTATCACTTAAACATTTGTCAATTGACTAAGTCTCATCCTTATCCGTCAATTTTCTATCCTGCTACATTTCGTTAAGACACCTTCCTTTGCCTTCACGTCCATGTTTTCTCGTCACTTCAAGTTGTTAATGAAAATTGTGGTCATAACAGGGAACAGTTTCATTATATCAGAGAATAGAGCCCGTGTTGATTGACGATTGTAGAAATTAAACTTCCATTTTAGAGATAGTTTCCGCAGCAGCAATGTCTAATGACTAAAATTGTTGGAATAATCTTAAATTTAGTTATTAATTATTTATTTATTTAATTATTAGATATTTAGCAATAGATTAATTATTAGAGAAAAATATTATTTTAGAATTGTTTAGTAGTGGGGTATTGGAGTTATAGAGTAAATTATGGACATGTAATTTACTCATTAATTAGTAGTGGTTAGTTTTAGTAATAGTTAGTTTTAATATGTTTGTAAAGCCTATATAATGGCTAGTTTACCTTGAGTTTTAGAAGAAGAAAAGAAATAAAAAGAAATATAGCAGTACAAGTTCTCTGCAAAAAAAATGTAGGTGTCTTTTTTTTCTAAGTGTTTTCAACATGGCATCAGAGCCATATGATCCAGGGCTTATAAAACTCTTATAAAAATACACATATACATATATATATTATCCTTAATATTTTCCATGGCATCTACAAATGCAAAAAATATGGGCATCTGTCAAAGAATTGTAGATTTCAGAATGATGAAGAAAGGTTGGCACAATTGATCGAGGGAGAACCACTTCTTTAGAGTTGTGGAGAGAAAGTGTTCCAAAGTGTTTTTGGAGAGAAAGTGCTCCAAAGTGTTTTTGATGAGATAGTGCATCAAAATTGATGGTGGTAAGAAGTGCATCGCAGACGAAGAGAAAGTGCTCGGTAAATTTAAGATTATGGGGTGAATGTTGGAATAATCTTAAATTTAGTTATTAATTATTTGTTTATTTAATTATTAGATATTTAGCAATAGATTAATTATTAGAGAAAAATATTATTTTAGAATTGTTTAGTATTGGGGTAGTGGAGTTATGGAGTAAATTATGGACTTGTAATTTACCCATTAATTAGTAGTGGTTAGTTTTAGTAATAGTTAGTTTTAATATGTTTGTAAAACCTATATAATGGCTAGTTTACCTTGAGTTTTAGAAGAAGAAAAGAAATAACAAGAAATATAGCAGTACAAATTCTCTGCAAAAAAAATGTAGGTGTCTTTTTTCTCTAAGTTTTTTCAACAAAAATTAAATTTAAGCATGTGTATGTCGAAACATTCTTACATAACCAGGAGGTAACAAGACTTGCATGAGCAGCATTCCTGCAGGTTATTTTTCAAGGGCAAATTAAGGGCAGCGTAATATTCTGGACTTTAGAGCACCTAAGGAATAGGTTTGGGTTATGTACCTACAAAAGGAAGAAGGGAAGAGGCTTTGTCAACCAGGTAAAGCTAACCCGTGATACTAATGGTATTACCGTAGCCACACCTGAAGTGGTGTTCAGCTAAGCTATGAAGAAAGGGACTTTGCATTGACAAGTTTACTGATGAGCTCAAATTTTTTTAAATGAAGAATGTTGCTTTTACTGCATTACCTGTTGCATATAAGTTTATTATTGTATTGAGATTTATTTTACTTAACATATCCTTATACCTTGCCAGTATGTACCCCTGTTTAATATCCAACCACATGTTACATATTGAAATATGAGTTGCTTAGGATTTGGAGTTGCTGCTACATTATGTTATGCAAGTCCTTGTTTCATTTGTATTTGTCTAGTTGCACGCAATTAGATAAGAATTTGTTGAATCCTCAGTGTTTATGTTGGTGAAATGTGGATTCTGAATTTTAATTAGTAGTGGTTAAATTTGGAAAGCAGATCATTTATGTGCAATGAAGAGAAACTAGCCTTGGCAAACAGAATTTGTCTGTTGTGTACAATGGTAAAGGCCTAAAGGGGTCTACATTCCCCACCAACAAATACCGTCTCTTTCGACTCTGTTTTCTTGTTAGCCCTGGGGAAGATTGGTGCTGGAAAACACATCTAAGCTGTCTCACTTACGTATCTGCTGTAAATTTATACTAGTTGTGAATTTCCTCTTGTCATTGTTCAAAACTTTAGATTTTGCGATTATCGGATATACTGTAATCAAGGGACTAATGTGTTGCAATACATGATAAAATCTCGATAGTGTTGCCATTCTGTTACTCGTGACCACTGATGATGGTAAGAAGAGGAGAATACTGATAGTAAAACAAGTGTTAGAAGAGCGCTTGCTTGATTTTGATCAAATTAACTTGTTGTAAAATAGATGTTTGTTACTGTCTCTCTGCTGCTAATTGTTTAGGTTGAGGAAGATATATGTCATGCACATGTCATGTTTGTTATCTTGGAGAAATTTATAATAATGTAGTTAATGGTGGAAGTTATTTAAAAATTAGAAATCATTGGAGTTACCAATGGGATCTGTTTATAGCGTTTGTTCCTTAGCCTTCAGGTTGCAACAAGGGAACAAAAACAATTAGTCCCTCCTCTCTGGACAGTGATAACTTCAATATTTACATCTTTAATTCATTATATTAATTGTTGATGATTTAAATTTTTACATGTCCAACCGAAACACTAATTTAAAAGGAGTAACAACATTCACTACATATCAATAGAAAAGTTTGTTTGAGCTTGAGTCCCGAATCAGCCACGGTATGCAACATTTTTTACAATTTGGTCGAGTCAAAACATCTCCAATTTGTAACGGCAGACAAGATTAATAGTTCACATCTCAATTATACGAGTAATGTTATCTAACCCGAAAAATATCTCGAAAATACTCTCAAATAATACGTGTCATTGCTCTCAAATAAAACGGGTCGTTACTCATATTATTACACGGGAATCCATTTTATTAATGAGGAAACAATCGATAGCACTACAATGACTCAACATTTGAAAATGTTTTCGGTAACGATTCTGAGTACTCTAGCATTTCTCATTTATAAATAATCTTGTGTTTTTTTTTTGAGTTGGCCGAACACAGAGAAGGAAAGCTTCCATGTGGTTTCCTGTGAGCCGAAACAAATAGTTTACAAGGAGATATGAACAAGCAGTAACACCTTATTCAACTTGTTGACAGGATCTTCGTCATGTACATACAAACAAACATACACGAATATGTACTCATATAAATACAACTCTAGTACATAACGAAATTATAAGGACATACAACTAGTCCAGAAGCCAAAAATAATCAGAAACAACTCAAGAATATGGCCAGGAAGAGAAAGGTTGGAGAAGCTGTGACTGAGAGCAGCACTGATGAAGGAAACATTGGTTGGGATGATACGGTGAAGGAATCAGCTTCTGCTTCTGAGGTAGATGTCGGTGGAGTGCGACGAGCTAGAAAGAGGTTTGTTGGGGTTCGTCAAAGGCCATCGGGTAGATGGGTTGCTGAGATTAAGGACACCATACAAAAGATTCGAGTATGGTTAGGTACCTTTGATACAGCTGAAGAAGCAGCAAGAGCCTACGACGAGGCTGCTTGCTTGCTTCGTGGAGCCAATACTCGTACTAACTTCTGGCCTAATCCTAATTCATCATCTTCGGCTCCTGCTCTTCCTACTAAGATTACAAATATTCTCCTTCACAGACTCAAAGCCAGAAATAATTCTCTGGCTGCTGCTTCATCTGTGTCTTCTCCTCCCACGGATCATGTGGAGAAGGAGCAAGAAGAGTGTCAAGATGAAGTGCAGGAGTTTTTGGACACCCACTTCACTGATTTTCTTAATGACACAGAAGATTATGTTCCCCTTCAAGAAATGTTTACTAGTGCCAGTTCAGATACTAGTGAACATTTCAGTACTACCGACAGTACTTTTGAGCCACACTTTGATGAAAAGGATAATATTACTCAGGTGAATGAAGTCGCTGTTGAGTCTAACTGTGCTGAATTAGCTGATCAGTCTTCTGGTAGTCAGTGCTCAAGTGATGTGACAAACGACGAAGTAAAAAAAATCCAAGATGGAGAGGAGGACACTGATACAAGTGCTATGGATTTACACTTTGTTGACAAACTTGAATCAGCCTTCTCTTGCCCTTTTGAAATTGCTGAGGAAATAGCTGACCAAGCAACTTATGAGGGTGAGCCAATGATGATCAGTGAGGCAATGGAGAGGATGAAATATGAAAGGAAGTTTTCTGCCTCTTTGTATGCATTTAATGGTGTGAATGAATGCTTGAAGCTGAAACTCCGATCAGCAAATGCCACTCAGAAGGCTGGTTCAGATCAGCTGTCTAAACTCAAGAACGCGTGTTACAATTACCAGAATAAACAGAAGGAGGAAGAAGAAGAAGAATGTGAGGTAGTGGCAGAGACAAAACAAGACCAACAAGTAGAAACAAGCAATAATGAGGGTGAATTATCACTCTGGAACTCTCTTGATCTTCAACCCATTTGCTATGTTAATTAGCTGGTAGATTATCTTAAGCTTATATAATTCATAAGCTAACTGATGCATGAGTAAACTGGCCTACCTCTCTCTTCTTTTGTTCCAGGTTGGGGCTCTTAATGAAGCAGAGCTTACTCAATTCAATGTAGTTTCGTATGAATATTTTAAAATTCAGTACATCCTCTAAATTATTTAAACCAAGAATTGTTTTAATTTCGATGATCCAAGTCGGACATGAATCTCTCATTAGTTTAGGCTTTAAGGGCCATGAAGAATTAAGGAGTTAGGATAACCAAGTTCAAGTCCCTATATAAAGGCCACCTTAACTTATGAAGCAGATTATGAATGTCAGGATTGCTGAGTAGTAGTATAATAGTAGTATATTGTGATTAGTAAGGGTAAAATAGTTATTGCAGTGTGCAAGGTTGTTATGTTTGTTGTTATATCAGAACATCATTAAATACCTCTCTGTGTAATGTTTTCTGGATGTTGAATATGTGAAAAGAAATCTATTTACACCGATCTCTTTCTCTTTCTATAACTGTTTTCTCTCTCTAGGGTTTCTACCTCAATTCTCTCTCTAAATTATGTCTCTCTCTCAATTCTGATCTAAATCTCTCCGTTTCTCTTCTAATCTCTCTCTGATATGTTCTATAATCTCTAATTCTAGCTGTTTTACTTACATTTCTGCACTCATAAACTAGAAAATATCAAAAATATACAAAAAACCCCTAAAAATACAAGTAAACCATGACAAATTGGTATCAGAGCTTTATAATCAGATCAACCACTGCTTCTATCATGCTGAGCACTCAAATCCGAGTAGATCGAGCATAGATTCACAGTAATCTCTCATCAAAGTTCAGACCTTTGCAATCTCACTCAATCAGGTGTTGTTCTAGCTTATACTTTCAGATCTGTGAATTTTACTGTTAGTATTAGCTAAGTTGTAGTCGTGACAGCTGTTTGTGTGTGATTACTTGTGGATCAGTTGATATTAAAGGAGAAAAGTACAAACACAGCAAGTTTAGTACATTTCTAGTAGTTATATACTCTGTTATGTGTAGTACTGTGATTACTGGTGTGAATTGGAGGAATTGAAGTGTTGTTGTTGTTGTGATCTCAGTTGTTAAGTAGGAGTTGTTAAGTAGGAGTGGGTATAGAAGGAGTTATAATGTTTGTTGTGTAGTAGTACTAAGAGCACTCCAGGTGTTTGATAATTGGTGAAGGAGAAGTAAACAATGACCTATAATACTAGAAGTGCTAAGCAAGCTGAATCATCTCAGCAATGTTCTCTTAGAAATCAGCTAGGGGTAATAGGTGCTAAAGAAAGTTCAGATGACAGAATTGCAAGGTTGCAAGCAGCAGTTGAGATGTTAGTCTCAGGAATGCAAGGAGCTATGACATAACAGTTTCATAATTCAAAACTATCATCAGAGGATGATGCTGAGACTCCAAAACCAGAGAAGAAGAAAGGAATGTTTAAGGATCCAGCACATGCTGCTTTTGAAAGGCATAGGAAGGGCCAACAGTTGGAATTTAGGTCTGTAGAGGAGGAATTTGAGGATCTGGAATTTAGGACAGACCAGAAGGAGTTTCAAAGTTTAAAGCATCTCAAATTGAGTTTTCCTGTGTTCAAGGAAGGAAGTGACACATTGGAATGGTTGAGAGATTGTGAAGAATACTTCTCTATTTTTGAAGTAACTGATAAAAGGAGAGCATCCATAGCTGCTATGCATCTTTCTGGAACTCCTAGGGCTTGGTACAAGTCATTTATGTTGGGAAGAACTAATGCTACTTGGCACCAGTTTACTCAGGCCTTTATGGCCAGATTTGGTGAGGTGGATACTGAATTGGTTTTTGATAAGTTCAAAAAAATTCAACAGACTACAACAGTAGAAGCTTACTTTGATGAGTTTGAGAAATGTAGGGGAGAACTACTGATGAAAATCTCAGGCCTCACTAATGAGTATTTTATGGAGATTTTTGTTGGAGGCTTACAGTTAGAGATCAAAGGAATGTTGAGGTTACTGGAACCAACTACACTAGAACAGGCCTTGAAGCTTGCAAGGTTCTATGAACAGACCTTAACTAGTCAGCCAAAGAAGAACAATTATGCAGGAGGGTCATATAAGGTTGGAAGTAGTTCAGGATTCTCTTCTAAGGCTAGAAACAATGTGACTACCAACACTAGTAACACTAACACTTCTTTGTTGGTGCAAAACAAAACACCAGAGATCATCAACACTAGGCCAAGGCCCCTAACATTTTCACAAAGAGAAGAGAGAAGGCAAAAAGGTCTTTACTTTTATTGTGATGAGAAATTTGTTAAAGGACATGAATGCAAAAAGCCACAGAGTTTTATGATGATAGCTGAGGAGGAAGAAACTGGTGATTATGAGAGTGAACCTATCTTTGATGAAGCATCGGGAGAGGAAACATTAAATTGGCATGATCAGAAAATTATATTGGCAGCATTAGGAATGGAAGAGGGTGAAAGCAAACCTCAAAACAAACCTCTGCAATTCACAGGCTTGATTAGGGGTAAATCAGTTGATATCATGATAGATGGAGGTAGCTCTAAGAACCTCATTAGTTCTCAGTTATGTAGAGAATTGAAACTTTGTACTTTATCACAGAAGCCTGTCATTTTACAGCTGCCTAATGGTGACACCCTAACCAGCCAAGAACAATGTCCAGAGTTGAAATGGAATTGAAATGGGGTTGAATTTAATTCTACAGCCCTGGTGGTGGACTTAAGTGGTTCGCAGATAATTCTGGGAAGAGAATGGTTGTCCAAATTGGGAGATGTTAATTGCAACTATTAGGAGCAAACTATGCAATTTCAGTGGGAAGCACAATTAGTGAGGTTAACTCCCAAAGTGGAATCAGAAATTAGTTCTTTCTTCCAGTTTTCAGCAGTTACTCCTACCTGGATGGAACAAATTCTTCATAGCTATGAAGGAGATGAGGAAGTACGTCAGTTGATTACTGAGTTCAAAGTTAATAAATCAGGACCACAAGAATATTATATGCAGCAAGGGCTGTTGAAGTTTAGAGGCAAATGGGTAATTAGTGCCACTGGAGAATTAAGGAAGCAGATTTTTGAGGAACTGCACAACAGCAGCATAGGAGGGCATTCTAGTAGAAGGGCAACACTTAAAAGAATTAGAGAATATTTCTATTGGACCACTATTAATCAATCAGTGGGACATTGGGTGAGGGAATGTCAAACATGTCAGCAAGTCAAGGGTGAAAATGTTAAAAGTCCAGGTTTATTACAACCCTTGAGCATTCCCCAAGAACCTTGGAAAGATATTGCTATGGATTTCCTCACCGGATTACCAAAGTCTAGAGGATTTGAGGTGATATAGGTTATTGTGGATAGGTTTAGCAGGTATAGCCATTTTCTGGCTCTTTCTCACCCCCTATCAGCAAAAGGATTGGATGTGATTTTCTTTGAACAAATTTATAGACTTCATGGTATGCCAGATACCATTGTGAGTGACAGGGATAGTTTGTTCCTGAGTGAGTTTTGACAAACTCTTTTCAAGCTATCTGGAACAAGGTTGCTTCTAAGTATAGCCTACCATCCTCAAACAGATGGCAGTACTGAAAGGATCAATCAGTGCTTGGAGCAATACTTGAGAGGAATGACAAGCCAGAATCCTAAGAATTGGGATGGGTGGTTACCTTCTGCAGAGTGGTGGTATAATACCACATTTCACTCCACTTTAAATACCACTCCCTATGAAGTAGTGTATGGTTGTAAGCCGAGACACTTGGCTTGTCAAGCTAGGGAACATACTAACATTCATAGTTTAGAGGAGTTCTTAGCTGTAAAACAGTTACAGTGGAGCCAGTTGAAGGAACTGTTGGAACTTGCTCAGACTAGGATGAAGCATTTTGCCGATGCTAAAAGGTCAGAAAGGGAATTCTTACCTGGAGAATGGGTATACTTGAAGCTTCAACCTTACAGGTAGGTTACAGTGGCTATCAGAAAGAATTTGAAGTTGTTTTCTAAGTATTTTGGGCCTTACGAGGTTCTGGCAAAGGTTGGGTTGGTTGCATATTAACTGGTTTTGCCAACTTCATCCAGGGTGCACCCTGTGTTTCATGTATCCCAACTTAAGAGGGTTGTTGGCCAGCATCGGGTTCTTCAGCAATTATCACAGGTTAATGAGCAAGCCCATTTTGATTTGGTTCCCTTGAGACACTTAGATTCCAGACAGATATTGAGGAATGCTAAGGTGATCTATCAGCTTCTCATTCAGTGGAAAGGCTGTAGTGTTGATGAAGCCACTTGGGAGGATGAAGAGTTGTTGAAAAGTAACTTTCCTAATTTATGTCCACCCTGAGGACATGGTGGATTTTAAGGAGGGAGGGTTGTCAGGATTGCTGAGTAGTAGTATAATAATAGTATATTGTGATTAGTAAGGGTAAAATAGTCATTGCAGTGTGCAAAGTTGTTATGTTAGTTGTTATATTAGAACATCTATAAATACCTCTATGTGTAATGTTTTCTGGATGTTGAATATATGAAAAGGAATCTATTTCCACCAATCTCTTTCTCTCTCTATAACTGTTTTCTCTCTCTAGGGTCTCTACCTCAATTCTCTCTCTAAACTCCCTGTCTCTCTCTCAATTCTGATCTAAAGCTCTCTGTTTCTCTTCAAATCTCTATCTGATCCTCTCTGATATGTTCTATAATCTCTAATTCTAGCTGTTTTATTTCCATTTCTACACTCATAAACCATAAAATACCAAAAACACAAAAAAAATCCTAAAAATACAAGTAAACCATGACAATGAAACAGTTTGTTCGAAAGAAAAAGATAACATACAATTCACTGATCTTAACACAAGGACTTCACAAAAAGTCACTAAATAAGACCAAGTAGAACAAACTCTCGACAATCTCGACATCTTCAATTTTCCATATTGTGTGGTCTTTTGCCCCTCCTATACCAAAGGAAAAAACACAGAGGAAAACAAAAATCACAAAGGATCGTGCAAGGCGAATTAAAACATTTAATCTCCACTATATAGTGTTGTGGAGCGTGGATGAGAAAATTGATGGCTTGGTGACATGATTAACAGCGTTCAAACACAATTTCCATGTAAGATAAACCTTCAGATTTTTGTGATTTTCATCAAACTTAGTACGAGAATTAACCAGCATATGTTGTGCAATCAAAGCTGCCTAATTGAGCATTGCCTTTGAGGCTTTGACTGCAAGGTGGGCGTTTAAAACCACCGGACTAATTTCCGTTGCATCTCATCTCAAAATAATATTTTCTACTCTTTCTTCTACATACCAACCTCCTCCAACCTTCCACTTATATTCATCTCACCAAATTACACCACCTCGTTATATTCTATATATAATTAGTACTATTACCGCATAAAGGATACAAACCGTTAGATTAAAAAAAAAATCAACGGTCAAGATTATCTGGTATTTATGGCAAATGTGTGGTAAGAAAAACTAAACTAAACTCACTTTAATTATGAAACAAACACCCAATATTAAATAATTAAGGAGACGTAATCTAATATAAGACATAATTATCTAATACTAAATAAATAAATAAAATATAAAATATAGTTAGATTAAAACAAAATCAATGATCAAGATTATCTAATATTTGTTTTGTTGCTAAGGTGTTAAGGATCACTCATTATGAAACAAACACTCAATAAGTAGGCATAATATAATACTAAATACATGAGACATAATTACGAATATTGACCAATTCTATCACAATTTTAGAAAATATGGCCTAAAATCTCATAATCCAGCAAAATGACCCTTTTTATCACTTGAAAAGGCATTTTTTATTTACGTTAATATTAATTTTAGAATATAAAATAAATTTAAAAAAAATATTTTTTTGAAAACACATCTAAAAGATGCGTTCATGGTATACACGCATGAAAAAGATGCATTTCCGGAATTAACAACGCGTGGGAGGAATGCGTTAGGTTCAAATTTCTCCACGCCAGCTCAAGGCCCACCAACAAAAACAATAGTTTCAGCTAGTTGATAAACGCAAGTTTTAATTACGTTTATTTGTGATAATAAGGGCGATTTTTCTATCTTGTGATATTTTGGATCATTTGCTCCGGAACTGTGAGATTAAGGGTCATTTTTCCATAATTACCTAATACTAAATAAATAAGGACATAATCTAATACAAAATATATCACGAGACATAATTATCTAATACTAAATAAATAAGGAAACATAATCTAATACCAAATATGGAAGGAGACATAATTATTATTATTTTTTTATCGCATGTAACCTGCAGCTGCTACCCTTTGAGTGCGCATAGTCTGCAAACCATGTGAAATAAGATAAATCGCATTTAAACAATAGGCACCGACTCAGGAAATATAATTGTTAACAATTAACAAATTGAGGTATTGAACATGATAGTCTCTCTGATGATAATATTTTCTCCAAATATTAGCCGACAATAAGGCGAAGAAAACAAGACAGATAATTTTTTTTTAAATAATTATTAAAATAATGAGGTACAATAAGAAAATTTAGAAATAAAACGCTTTATCAACAATATAATTGAAAAACATATGTTAAAAAAAATTAAAATAATAGAAAATTATATGTACACAATGAATGAACAAATAATTTACTAATCATGCAATAATGAACCACTAGATGAAAAATATTATTATAGCAAACTACATTAACTTTGTTTAAAAACGTAACTTCCAAACTTACACTAATTTATTTAATGAAATTAATACGCAAATTCCGTGCATAGTACGACTAGTATATATAGAGCCAGTAATCTCGTATACGACACGAAAGTTACGGATTTGAATTGACATTTTTGGTATAGGAACACAAAAGTACACGAACACAAAAGTAGATAGATGAATTTAATGTTGGTTTTTGTTTTACCCTTGGATACACGACACGAAACGAAAGTACATGAAATATTTAAATAAATTTATCAAAATTACATGAATACATGTATCTTACAATCATATTTTATACATAATTTTTACAAAAGATAGATACAAAGATTCAAACTTAAATTACCAGCTCTGAGCATATATAACATAATATGTCATTTATACCACAACAGTTAGGAACAATTTTTATTACCCAATTTGAAACCACAAACAATACTTGCCGAAAAATACCAAAAAGCAACCGAGAAGATTGCATCATTACCACAAATAACAATGATAGTTGCATGAGGTTATTATTTTGTTTTTTTAATAGAA
Source organism: Apium graveolens (assembly GCF_009905375.1). Taxonomy (NCBI): domain Eukaryota; kingdom Viridiplantae; phylum Streptophyta; class Magnoliopsida; order Apiales; family Apiaceae; genus Apium; species Apium graveolens. The sequence continues at coordinate 95,465,084 of NC_133650.1, read as the reverse complement.
GTATTAAATGACATTTTTGTAGTAATATAAATCACCCTCATGTATTTAAAAACATAGCCAGCCCTAAGTGTATTCCATTTTGCCTTGATCTCGGGATTGTCACCTGATAGTGACCTCCGGCTCCCGGGGCCAGCAAGGCAGCAAGCTCATTAACGGTTATGTCTATTGATTTACCTAATTTACAAGCATGATCAAGAATTCCACTTGTAAGTTGCCCAAAAACAAAAAAAAACACTTTCTTTGATCTCCTGTTTCTGATAGGCTAAACTGTATTTATAATGTTCCCAACTTATAATAATTCCTACTCATATTTCAAAATACAATATGCACTTCTCCTAATTCGGGATCTAAATGAAGTAGGCTCACACCCAATCCAATGTTAACTGGTGTATTTTCAAAAAGTAAGAACTATATTGCACAAAATTTATAGGATTTATACAATGCTATGCTTCAATTGCAGACTCGATAACTGCTTATATATTAATATGATAAATACAAGAGGGGGAGGGGGATTCGCACACCATGATGCACTAATATGATAGATAGCGACAATGCTCTAATATGATAGATAGCGACAATGCTCTAATATGATAGATACCCATGATGCTCTAACATTGACACAAGGGTGGTATGGGCGGTGAATTCTGAATTTGAATTGGAAGAGGGGGAATAGAATAACATTAATTCTAGACACAGATAGGGCCGTCAAGTTTGAAAGACTAAGGTCAGCCGATCATATGAACATTCTATCCAATTAACATGCAATGTACTTGAACTATCTATTACAAGATTGATAGAAAAGCTAAAACAAATTAAGGTAAGTATATATTTATTAGTCTATATTACCTAAAAGAAAATTCTTTGATCATTTATTTATTCTGAAATCTTAAAGTCCACTTTACCACAAAAATTAATAGAATCAAGCTAAACCATAGCTGGCTCTGATTATATACAACATTCTTTGCGGACCTCATTACGGAATAACAGTCTAAACTGGCCAGAACTCATCGCGGATTTACAGTCTAAGATGGCCTTGTGACTGAGACAACTTGATCTAGAGCACCCGAAGCTGAGAAAGAAAAGCAGCACAGACATCCAGGAAAAGGAACTGTGGTCCCTGGACCCTTTGAAGATCAAGCAGATATTTATCCTCTCGGGTCTTGTACAGCTGAGAAATAAAATTGGCATATAAAATATTCAATGTTTCATAGAGGTACCCAATGAGCTGGTCTTGTCATTGTGTTGAGTTGAAAAAATGGTGATACTAAATTACTGAGAATTAAAAAAATAGCAACTTCACTGCAAACAAAGACACTACTATATCTAAAACTCACAAGTTCCTATTTGAATTATTTTCCAATATTTGTAGGAAGAAAATGCCATCTATACATGTAACATTCATTCTAACTTCAGCGCAAATATGTACGTCCTAAAAAAATATGTTAATTGAGGTACTAGTGTTAACAGGTATAGAGTGAATGATAGTCAATTGCGGGGGACATGTGGCAGCAGTAAGGATGACTAAACATATAAGAGATGGTGGCCTGAAGCTTGAGAAATGGTGTGTTGATTGAAAAAAAAGAAGCTGATTCAAGGAAGCAAGATAAAGACTGTCTTCACCCCAAGAGCAAGTCCAAGAGACTAGCTATCTAAGCTCCTAACTAGAAATTTAAGGAATGAGAACCAAATGAGTGCTCCAACAGTCTCCTAGAGCTTCCTTAAAAAGTTAAGATCATTTATCCACCACTTATTTTTAAGGAAGATTACCCCTCTTTTTAAGGATATCCAACTAATATTTTATTAATAACTACAAGTATAATATCACTTTCTCTCTCTTATATATTGTATCTTATTAATAAGATGCACTTTAATAATTAAATATTAAATTAAATAGTATAGGAGTATTGTTTGAGGCAAATTCGTACTTATCCATGTCTTAAATTACTAATAGCCAATTTTTTATATTATATTTAAGGATTAAACCTGGAGACCGCTGGACTTGCTCTTAACCAAGTTTAAAAGAGGTAGAATGGGGACGAGATTTGGTAGATTATCTAATTACACATAATATTTATGCAAAAACTTTATGCTGACTAAATATTCTGCTCGATAATCATAATACATCATTCTCAACTGAGACTAACAGACGATAATGCGACTAGTTGTCCATTTGTCTGTCATCTATGTGGTATTAATCTTGAGGCAAAATTAAAAGCTTATCTAAAAGGCATATTGAAAGAGTAGTCACCTGTACTTCAAACTTGACCACACTAGGCAATCTCACAGCAGCATCATTCTCAATAATGGTGGTGTCATCTCCAAAGAAATTATTACTATGCATAGACTTGTTCACCATGCCTTCGTGATGGCCAGCAATTCCAGGGACCCACCTGCATTTCATGTTGTAGTGCCCTATCTTTTTCCAACAAACGTTCAATTCCTGCAGAGCTTTAAGAACTTCTGTCATTATCTCACGTGGATGAGCTCGGGACTGCCAAAAGTCAAATACAAAACTGGTTAAAGTCATCCACATTAAATGAAAACGAAGAAACCAACAATCATGGAACGCAAGTATGCAAGTACATTCAAGCTTATAAATTGGAACCCTCCTATCAAAGGGCAACAAGCATTAACATGCCAGTGAAGCCGATTGGTAAATGACATGTACGCAAGGCCTCCTATGTACAATTTTCAGATGTTAAAGACATAAAACTCGAGTTCAAGAAAGTTTACCTGAAGCCCGAGAGCCCATTTTCTGTCAACAGGAAACTGATGTCTTGACCCTGTTCCTTGATAATCCATATGTCTAGGACTTCGTTGCGCTGTAACTGGAGATGCAGGCTCATTTAGACTATATCTGTTGAAACCGTCCTGTTACATGAGCTTAAAACATTTAGCAAACATACAGAGGGAAAAAATTGGTGCAATGCTACTATGAGAATTTCTTTTGGGAAGTTAACTTCCAGTCACGCATAGAGTAAAAGTTCATTTCCATATGTACAACCAAAAGCACAGCTAAAGATTTTATGCAGCGAATTTATATAATGTTTGAGACACCTTATTAAAGTGTAAAAGATATAATATTCAGTCAGCTTCTTGAATAGGTAATGGCATCGCAACTAATTATAATGATACTAACTAAAGGGAAAAGAAACTAACCATGGCCTCTTGAAATTCAGCTCCAAGATAGCCGCTAGAAACACGGAAACGGTTGTCTAGTAGCAAATAGTACGCAACTGTACCCTGCCAACCATGCAACAAGTTAATTGAATTATAACCCAGTAGGATAAGGGAATATCAAAATACCAACCTCATTTTGGACTCGGGTACGGAGAGACTCAACAAGACTATTCCTGTCAAAACCCATTTTAAGCACCTCTTGAAGAATCTCTTCATCAATCTGCAATTAGAGCTATAATGAATCAACTATATACCTACACTTGAAAATACACAATACGTAACAATAATTACGCAAGGTCGCAAACTAAGATAAAACAGGTAATTGAACATTGAGTATGACTTGCATCATTGTGCACACATATTTATTTAAATTTTAAGATGTCCTAAATCCTGATCAAGTTCTTCTGAAATGACCACTTTGTTACATTTCAATATTAAGGAAAGGTCAGAATACCTTATGCAATTAGAAACCACAAGTAAATCAAAATTAATCCTTCACAAGAAAGAATGTAATTATCAGATTATAAAAAACGATTTGCAACAGATATTAAGCAGTAAATAGCGATATAGTCGGCACCTTTTTTGCTTGTTGCAATGTATCTGGTGGTGGCACGGCTAAGTAGCGTGGAAGATGAGCTTGAAACCAAGGGTGTGTACGTATCTCAGGAATGGTCATGCGCTTCATAGGCTCAACCACAAGAAGCCTTGGGATTAAATCCCTTGCACCAGGAGATAAATGACTAGGAAGGGTGTAAATTCCCCCCTGGAATATAAATCAAAAGGATAAATTAACTCATCGCCCTACTAAAATGGTGATTAACTTGATAGGATGAAATCAAAAATTATGTCGAGCGATAACTAGGCTACAGGCAACTATATGTTCAATTATATACAATATCAACCTATATCTGGTAATCACACGGGGGAAGGGGAGACAGAGGAACAGGGGCTGGCACAAGGGAAGGAGGTCAGACGAAACCATACACAATGCTGAAAACTCTTCTAGAGCACTAAAAAAAATTTAGGCCATTTCATTACCGAGAACCAAGATTACTATTCAGTGTACCACCATGCTACCAAGGACACCTGAATGAATGAATACTCAAATTGGAAAGATGCTTTAAATAAAAATTGAGTGATAGGAATCACTTAGATCATAACATCTTTCATGAACCAATTCCCATACGGCATACATACTGACACGAAATTAAATTAAAAAGTCAAGTACTCCTATTATCCTCTGTAACTGTCTTCTTGAAATACCATTTTTTAAATTTTTCTTAAAACCCGGCAACAAAAAAAAGGTGAGCGAATGTGATTAGAGGTTATGACTATTGACTAGCTAAAGAATCCACCAATAGATAAACTGCCTCGTCACATTAAAATAAAGACTACAATGACTGAACACCTATGACTAACTGGTACAAATTTAAGGAAACAAATTATGTTATTAGAATTTAAACAAAAATAACAATGTCCCCGAACTAAAAGCTTTAGGATTCAAGAATACCCATTTGGCCATATAGTAAGAAAAAAAACTTCATCTCTTAGGACCAGAATTCGTGTTCTAGCTGAAGTCCTTCACTTTGGTCTAAAAAATTCCTAATGTCAGTACTTTGCTCAACTTACTTTTAAAGCCTGAGATGCCAACCAGCGCCAAGTAACCTCTTGAGTACCCATTGGCCATTACGGAAGAAAAAAACTTCATCTCTTAGGACCAGAATTCGTGTTCTAGCTGAAGTCCTTCACTTTGGTCTAAAAAAATCCTAATGTCAGTACTCAGTACTTTGCGCAACTGAACTTTTAAAGCCTGAGATGCCAACCAGCGCCAAGTAACCTCTTGAGTGCATAGGACCAAGCCAAGGCATAATACAGTTCTCATCTACTCTTGGAAGTGAGAACGCACCCAACTTAAAGGGAACAGGCATACATGTCTTTGGCACAGTATATCTGCTGGTCTCCCCAGTTAGTAGTATAATACCGACCCTAACTCCCCCTATAGATATCTCTCAACCTTCTTTTTAATGTTGTATTTCTACAGATAATGTAATATGGCTAAAACTAAGATACCCGGACTCTTCCAAGGGCTTGTAAGGACATTCATGTGGGCATTGAGAGCCTAGAGACTTGTCAAAACTCAACAGATATGATAAAAAGGAAATGAAGAACCATCATTCTGCCAACATTTTATATCAATGCTTTATTTTTTTCATTTTGACAAGAACACGATATTAAGCTCTATAATAACGAAGTAACGATTTCAAATATTACAACAAATGAGGGAAACCATCGTTGACAATTATGATTGTAGCAAGGTCAAATGAAGATATCACATCGACAAAAAGAAACTCAGATCAAACGAAGATACTACATTGACAGGTAAAAGCAGAATAGTCATCAATATGATAATAATCACCTTGATTTTTTTGAAAAGGTTAGGAATGTTTTCATCGTCAAAAGGAAGAGTACCACATAGAAGAGCATACAGGATTACACCACAGCTCCAAACATCTACCTCTGGCCCAGCGTACAACTTTCCAGATATAACCTGAGTAATAGGAAGCAAATAAAAATCTTAAAAGACAAATTGTTTTATAATAACATGTCCCTCAAGACCAGCATTCCAATATTGACTAGTCTCATTTACTTTCACAATGTCCATACCTCAGGGGCAGCATAATTTGGGCTTCCACAGCTGGTCTTCAAAAAATGTCCATCGCGCATAATATTGCTCAAACCGAAGTCAGCAATTTTCACGTTGCATCTAGAATCCAGAAGCAGATTTTCAGGCTTAAGATCTCTATGAACAACCATATTCCGGTGGCAGTATTCTACGCCAGAGATTATCTGGAGTCCAATATTGTTTTACTGTCCATTATCAGCATTCTTATAGCATGGAAGATTTAACTGATTTATATAAGGAAAAATAAATGGGACACCTGTTGAAAAAATTTCCGAGCTTCATCCTCCTGCAGTCTACCCTTCTCTACAATGTAATCAAAAAGCTCACCAGATTTTACGTACTCCATCACAACGTATATATCTGTTGGTGTCTCTATTACCTCGTACAGTCGAATTATGTGAGGGTGCATGAACAGCCTTAGTATTTTGATTTCTCTTCTAACTGTAAAAATCAAACATGTCAATCTCCAAAGTTAATAAACAAGAGTTGATCCACAGAAGAAACAAAGAAAAAGATTCAGATCTCAGGAAATTTGACATTTTAATCTTAACAGCAGCACAACCAAGAAAAATGAATGTCAGCTAAATCCTGAAATTTACTCAAACGGATTGTACACCATGTGCCAACACAAACATGCACACTTTTATCAAAGTACCGACCATCCATTGTTGTGCAAAATGGCATAGTAGTTCACCATAACTAACAAAAACACATGCACCATAAAGCACAGTGTAAACCTTAAAGGTCGAGGGTGACAATTAATCTAAGTTCATGCTGAAACATTCCCCGAAGCCTCTAGTTTTTAACTTTACATCTCCATTTGCGGCAGGCATGAATTGAAATCAGAGAAATCAGGAAATGTACAAGGGACGTGTCAGGTTAGTGTCAACAATAGAAACTGAGCCTCTGAGGAGAAATATGAGAGAAAAAGCTCTAATCAATACTCCAGAGTTATAGCAGACAGGTCTTAATTTGTTGATCAGAAGCTATCTTTAATTGACTATCCAATTATGTTTTAGTTCGTTGATCAATTTCCAAAGTTTCTCTCTTTTTCGATAGACCATAACCCTAGAATCACAAGAGTACTTTTCTCTTTTTTCTATTAGGAAACTGAGAGGGATAGTGATCTGAAAGGCATGCTTACGAAGCTATGCTAACATAAATACATTAAAGGTACATGCTTTCATCGCAGATTGTTCAAGCTTGACGATGTGATCTATCAGATTGGGATAAACCGTAGTGCATTAATCATTAGTTTTAGTGTTCCGGAACTCGAACATCAAAGTACGTTTAGATGCTAAAGATAGTACAAACTATTTAATTGCCTAGCTAAATGATATATCTAAATGCCACACAAGTCTGATACAAAAAATACTTACCTTTTTCTTCCATTTCCATGTTCTTAATCTTGCGTCGATTAAGGATCTTAATAGCAACCTTGTGTCCTGTTAATGCATGTTCTGCAATTTTCACCTTACCAAAAGATCCAATACCAAGTGTTTTTCCAAGCTTATAATTCCGCAAGAACATATCCACACTACTACCGCCTTGTCCAGCTATGCTATCCATTCTCCTGTCCTGCAAATATTAAGATGATTCTATAAGCAAAAATTGCATTGCATAAATGCATCAAACAAATACATTTTATGTAAGTCAGAAATATATGAGGTAGTCCATAAGAAAAAAGTGGGGGTCAGAGATAGAATAATAAGCTTCCAACAAACCAATGTTCTTTTTTGTGCGAACTCATCATAGTTATTAAAGTAAACAAATCCAACAAATGATACTCCCTCCGCTCCTAAATAATAGTCGCTTAGATTTTTGCACACAATTTGAGGTGTAAACAGATCTATATATGTTATCTTTCAAATTTTCTTTTTCCGAATATAAATTTAATGTTATATTTTTATTCCGCAAAAGACATGTAAAAAGTAAAGCGACTATTATTTAGGAACGGAGGGAGTATTCAAAACGAATATTAGGTGTAACTACACATGATTTAAATTCTAATTTCTGAAGGGACGTGCTAAATACATGCATTTGATATAAAATTTTCCAACGCATACTATTATAACCAATAAATATAAGAGAAAATGTTAGTCCTAAAAAACACATGACGCTTTGTTCCGACTCCTATCTGCACTGCTGCAGATATCATGCTTCTTGTACTTAACAAAGTGAGAGTACTACTCATAGTCTCGTATGACATAAATAAACAGGATTGAGCAGTTCTACGGAGGCTTATAACCTCTATTAAACATTCATATGATTCCAGGTAGTTTGTAACAAACTAATACATTAATCAACAAAAATTACCATCCTATAACTATACAAGTCAGAATTCCAGCTTCTTCAATTCATACAAAAGAAACCTGCAAAAGGCCGAAAATAACAATTCGAATTCATAAAAACGGATTCCACAAGTTGCAGCTAATGAAAGAAACATAACAGAATCAATCAAATAAAATATAGTGCAAAAGCTCGAAATTACGAAAAAGGCAATGAATAATGAAATTAGAAACCCTAAGAGTAACCCTAGAAATCAGCGATCTGATATTTGAATAAGTAATGAACAGAATAATTGAAGATTTTATAATAAGCATACCTAATTACAAAAGACATACACAATTGTATAAAATGATGAAATACGAACAAGTCGATTAAATCGAAAGAGTGCAAATTAAAAAACAATATTGTTGTGATGAGTATGCTTAGGGAAATACATACGAAACGTATGAATTAAAGAATTGAAATGAAAGAAGAGGAAATAGAGAAGAAATTAAGAAGCGGGGGAGGAGTTTGGGTGGAGAACCTGAAACCAGACGAGACGACCCGAAAAGAGGAGAGTGCACTGTTCCCCCTTTTTTGGTAGTAAATAAATGCTATTGTAATGTAAGTTTCTCAGTAAGCAATAAACATTTCCTATATTAATTCACGTTAAACAAGTGATATGTTATAACTCCATGCGAGTGCTTCTGTAAGGAAGAAAACTAATCATATTTCTTATCTAGTTACTGACACAGGTTTACGGGTTGAAGATAATGAAGGTATGTGCAATGTAGTGGGAGATTATTTCAGTAATATATTTGCGAAGCCAGATTCCATGAATAACAGTGAAGTTGAAGCAAGCCCCAGACTTGTAACTGAAGCACAGAATGAGAAATTGACTGAAGAAGTCACCTTCGAGGAGTTCACGTTAGCAGTTAATCAGATGCACCCTGACAAAGCGTCAGGGCCCGATGGGTTAAATCCTGCGTTCTATCAAAGTTTCTGGAAAATTATGGGAAAGGAAGTGTTCGAGTGTTGCAAGAAGTGGCTTCGAGGTGATCCGTTCCCTGCAGATTTAAATAGCACCAATGTAGTCCTGATCCCCAAAAAAGATAATGCAGCGACAATGAGAGATTTCAGACCTATTGCTTTATGCAATGTTTTATATAAGATCATGGCTAAGGTTCTCGCTAATCGTCTCAAGGAGATTCTTCCTGGAATTATTGCTGAAAATCAATCAGCTTTTGTGGCTGGTAGGAATATTACAGACAACTTCTTGGTGGCTTTCGAAGTTATACATCACATGAGGAATAAAAAGAGGGGGCAGGATGGTGAGATTGCTTTGAAATTAGACGTTAGTAAAGCATATGACAGAGTTGATTGGTCATACTTGCATCAGAGGATGGTTGCTATGGGTTTTTGTGAGGGTTGGATCAAATGGATGATGAGATGTGTAACAACAGTGGGGTATGAATTCTGCTTCAATGGAATGACAGTGGGTCCGATTGTTCCAGGAAGGGGACTTCGTCAGGGTGATCCCTTATCCCCCTACCTGTTTTTGTTTTGTGTAGAGGGGCTTTCCATTGCTCTTGATAATACTGCAGCTAGGGGAGAAATTCATGGATGCAGGATAAGTACTTCAGCTCCAGAAATTACCCACCTATTGTTTGCAGACGACAGCTTCCTTTTCTTTAAGGCAGAGGTGAGCGAGGTTTTAAAAATCAAGTCTATATTGGAGGAGTATGCTGTTAAATCAGGTCAGTCCATCAACTTTCAAAAGTCTGGGATTTTCTATAGCTCGAACGTTAGAAGAGAGAAGCAAGTTGAATTCTCGGAGATTTTGGGGGTTTCTAATGATATCTCCAGTAGTAATTACCTGGGTTTACCTGCTTTGATCGGTCGCTCGAAGAAAAGGATGTTTGGGTTTTTAAAAGAGAAAGTTAGTCGCAAACTGCAGGCATGGTGTGCAAAGCCTATCTCGAGAGCGGGTAAAACAGTTCTTCTAAAAAATGCTGCACAATCTATTCCCAGTTATTGTATGACATGTTTTTTGCTTCCAATATCGCTGTGCCAGGAGATAGAGAGATTGTTCAATGAATATTGGTGGAAATCAGGTAATGGTCAGAGAAGGGGTGTCCACTGGCATTCATGGGAGTCAATGAGTATGTCAAAAGGTAAAGGGGGCTTAGGCTTTCGAAGCCTGTATGGGTTTAACATTGCGTTATTAGGTAAACAAGTGTGGCGTTGTATGAGTCGTCCCAATCTTCTGGTTTCTAGAGTGCTAAAAGCTAGATACTTTTCTGATTCAAGTTTGTTACATGCTGTTAAAGGAAACAACTCGAGCACGGTCTGGGGGGGAATATGGCAAGTCAAGGAACTATTGAAGGGTGGTTACAGATGGGTGGTAGGAAATGGCAGTGATATTATTGCTACTAAAGATCACTGGCTAAGAGATAAAAATAATTTTTGTGTGGAAGATTTTCATGGCTATGCTGGCAGGTCTGAATGTGTCAAGTCGTTATTCATTCCAGGAACTAAAATATGGGATGAAAGGAAAGTGAAGCAGCTGTTTATGATGGTTGATGCTAAAGCTATTCTGGCAACTAGGGTGCCACATCATGAAGTTGAGGATAGAATAGTATGGTCCAGCTCCAAGGATGGGATATATACAGTGAAAGCTGGGTACAATTTTTGGCATAATCGAAATGTTGACAGCTCTGCAATTCCTCAGTCGAATGGCTGGCACAAGGTCTGGCAATTGACTCTCCCACACAAGGTCAAAATTTTTATCTGGAGATTTTGTCGCAATAATTTGCCTGTGAGAGTGAGGCTGCAAGGTAAAGGTATCCCAGTCCCTACTAGCTGTCCCATGTGTAATGTTGATATTGAGAATTTACGCCATGTATTCTTTGAGTGCTCTTTTGCAATGAGCTGCTGGCAACATGTAAATTTGCTGTACGACACGAATGAGATGGACGAAGCTAATGTATGGCTTCTTCATAAATTGGAGACGGCATCCCAGAGTGAAATTACGCAGGTGTGCATGGTTCTATATGGAATCTGGTTCTGGAGAAATAAGCAAGTCTGGGAGGGTAAGACGGTTACAGGGAAGGTAGCTGTGGAGTGTTGTAGCAAAATGGTGCAGGACTGGAAGGAAGCCAGAGCAAAGGGAGTGACAGAGAAGAGAGTTCACCAATCTCAAACGAACTGTAATCTGAGGAAGTGGACGACCCCAGCAGCTGGGGAATATAAGGTTAATGTAGATGCTTCGTGGTTTCAGGGGGCTGAATCTTTCTCCATAGGAATGGTAATACGTAACCATCTTGGAAGTTTTGTCGAGGGCCGAACTGTAGTCCTTTCTCAAGCAGCAGACGCATTGGAAGCAGAAGTTCTAGGGATAAGAGAAGCTCTCTCGTGGGTGAAGAGTATGGATGGTAGAAAGGTGACGGTGGAGTCGGACTCACTAGTAGCAGTCAATGCAATTAATGGCCAGAACAAGTTTCTGTTAGAGGTTGGCCACATAATTGACCATTGCAGACTATTGCTCCAGTCGTTGTCAGGGGTTAGTGTCAAGTTTGTTCGAAAGCAAGCCAATGAGGTAGCTCATGGATTAGCTAAAATGCCTTGTTCGGTTAATTGCTTTATCATTTTCACGTCTCCTCCTACCCATTTGGTGGAGATTTGTACTATTGATGCTTCTTGAATGAAATATTCAGTTTTGTTTCAAAAAAAAAAAGTGATATGTTATAACTCATGACGCATAATCATAAATTATCCTATTTGAACTTATGACCAAGATAATAGTTATACACTTTTTAACCAACTGAGCCAACAAAGATGTTAATTATATTTTGTTGTTGGATAACATATTTCAGATTTAATGAGAAAATATAACACACGAATTGAATGTAACTAACTCTATCTATAAAAAATTAAAATATGCTTCATTATAGTTTTTTAAGAAAAGCTAATATTTATAAATCTCATTTTTAGATTTTAATATAGGTTTATAGTTTTCTTTCGGAAGAAAGGGTATTAAATTATTGATATTTATTATAATAAATCATTTTTTGGTACATATAAATTGGTTGTTTGTATCTACACATTGACTAATATAATATTTATTTGAAAATTTATCAAAATACCCATGTTTTTGAAATAATTTATAAAAATACGGTCGATGTTGCAAATGAGCTTGGAGAGTAACTAACTCGAAATTACATATAAGATTGCAAATGTTGTAGAGGAGGTTGCTACGAGTTTGCAAATATTACAAATCATATTTTTGAAAAAACTTTCTCTAACATGATTTATTTTTTATTTATTTTATATATATGGATCATGTATGTATAGTATGTCTATTATATATGTGTTTTTTTTATATATATGGATCATGTATGTATTCTATTATACATGTGTCTTTTTTATATATATAAATAAAATTGGATGTATGTGCATGTGTCAAAGTTGTATATTTATTTACTTTATTATTATTTTTAGGTCAAAATAGTTATCTCATGGAATAAGGAACTATGCTCTCATCGGATTTGTGTAAACATTTATTGCAACAATATCTGCTTGACTTTTATAGTATTTCACTTTTCCCCATCGAAAAAATATTTTCACACACTCTTCTTTACCATACATGTGTTTGGTTTAGGATTAATGTGCGTGATTAACGGTAATTGAAATCTTAAACTCAAGATATCCGGGTGTTTGGTTCAGAATTAATGTGCATGTTTGACGGTTATTGAAACCTTAAACTCAAGTGACGGTTATTGAAATTTTAAACTCAAGTGACGATTATTGAAACCTTAAACTTAAGTGACGGTTATTGAAATTTTAAACTCAAGTGACGTTGAAACCTTAAACTCAAGTGATAATTTTTGGATTATCAATTTAATTGTGTGAAAGAGAAATCTCATTTATTCACTCTAGGTTGATAAATCAAAGTCATCATAATCTTTTAGTTTCCATTTTATCCATATCACATTAAACATCATTCTCATACCCTTCATTTTCATTCTCAATTTACATTCCCATTGTTTATCCAAACACCTCTAAAAATGAATGCAAGTATATAATTCTTGCATATTTAAAGAGTTTAAATTTAATAAATTTTGAAATTTTTATGGCCATCAATTTGGCATTCATCATGGGGGATGAACGCAGAAATGGAGACATTTTTCTTTTTTTTAATCATCTTCCAAATATTTCTAAGAAAAAAAAATTACATAGACGGCTTCTAACATGGGCTCCTTGTTCAGATTCCAACCTTTTCATTTTGCCTACAAACAAAATTGGAAGAGGCAATATTGGGGCTCTCTTTGCTTTTATTCAGTTACAAGCATCTGCACCTTTCTTGTTCTTTTATTATTATGACAAGTCTTGGGAAATATCTATGATTTGCAGATACATGGCATACCAGAACCCATAGTTTGTCAATAAGATGCGTTGAATACAATGCTTCTCACTTTTTAATCTTCTTTGGTGAACAATTATACATACAATAAATACATCTATTTCTAAAATGATTGATTAGTTTGTGAAATATAAACTGTATAGGAGCCGGTTTCCTGATGTTAAGAGTGGACAAATGTGTGCGCGTACACTCTTGTTCGTTCTTCAGTTATCTTCTTATTAGTGAGTAATCAAACATTGCATTACGCATATATGCTTAAAATGATAATCAGAACCTATTAAGTAATTGTTATAACCTTTCTTCTGTCGACCCGGTCTTCGTCACAGATTGGTAGACTTTGGCCTGCAAAGAAAAGAATGCGAGAAATGGTCCCCCGATTCACCTCCGCTGTGAGAATAAGTTAACTGGTTTAGATATTGGTAATTCGGAATACAAGATAGTAATGTGATCTGAGTATGTTTTGATGAATTATCTTTATCGTTTATATAACCTGGATGTTAACGTTACGTCCCCGGAGTTATCGGTCAGTTCCACCGAAGGAGGAACGTGGACGTTATCGCTGACATGCCATGTCTTTATCTAGATTGGGTCGGTCCATCTTCGCTTCAACGGAACATGCATACTTCGGCCCATAAACGATTCTAATCTTCATCAGCCCAAAACTTACTTAATGGGTCTAAAAAGATGTGCTTTCAACATGTCCCCGGGCTTCGGTAAAGGGAATGTTTGGGCGAAGCCCATTCTTTTCAGCCCAACGACCAATTATAAGATGAACCCTAGTCTTCGGGTTTTTCAATGATTTTTGGACAGTGGAATCGCTTGGGGAGTCGCGACTGCCTTAATGATGACAATTGTCCCACCTCGAGATCGTAACCGTCATCCTACCGTTGAATCTCAAACGTCTATAATCTCAACCGTTGGTTTTGAATCCAACGTTTCCCAAACTAAGCGACTTAAACGTCGTGCCTTTGGGATAGTATATATACTCATCCCCTATCCTTACAACGTTTTTCTCTCTATTACATTTCCCCTCAATTATCAAGCACTCTCTGCAAAAACTTTTCTCCAAGCATCAAATCACGGGTAACACAAGATATAAGCTCCATCCGCAACCAGATCATGCTTCCAATCTTTTTCATAACAATAAGTTCTTTATATAACCTTTCTTTCATTTTGCATGTAACTCTGTGTTCCAATATTGTTCTTTTTTCTTGAAGAATGATTTTGAGGGGTTCTGCAGTAGTTGGAATGTGACGACTGAGAATTTTGTGACGTAATTAAGTCAATAAAGTATGCCTGATATAATGTGATTATAATTATGTGACTAAGTGCTGATTAATTGTCTTTTCTGTATATTAGTATATAGGAGCGTAAATAAAAACGTTCCAATTTAAAGAGTCAACTTAGGAGATAAGCTGTGGTGTCGGGCCGTCAGGTAGAACGGAACCCGTCCTAATAAGGAGTTAAAGAATATAAAATGTGAATTATGTGTGTTAGGTCACACACACACACTGTAGAGGGGGTAGATACAGTGTATAGTACACTCAAATCGAACTTTAAGAACTTAAGTAACAGAAAACAAACTTTATTGAAACAATAAACTCTGTTACAGTATGGAACTGTTACCTCTCAGTGATAAACAAATATCACGAGAGCTGCTAGGGTTACAATGAATAATCTTTTCTAATAACGATAACACTTATAGTGTAATCCCTATATCTGTGTTTATATACTACACAGTTACAAGATAATCGCTAATTGATATGGAATATAATTCTGCTTCCTAAAATATATCAATCAGATATCTTTTCTTCCAAGTATTCCATTCTTCACGGAATTCCTTCTTCATGCATATCTCTTCTTATGTTTATCTCAATCTTCTTTCCTTTAATCAGCTACTGTCCTTATCTAATTGTCCTTCAGCACTTAAGTTCTAATATCTATCTTCTGATGATTATCTCCTGATAATATAAGTACTGATATCCTTAAGTCCTGACTTCCAGTATAAGTACTGATCAACAGTTAAGTACTGATTTATCCTGTTCACGTAAGATCTGAAAGCTAAACATAAAACATATTAGCCATGACATTATCAAATATATCTAACAATCTCCCCCAACTTGTAAATTAACAAAATATACAAGTTTAACAGATATTTGATGATGTCAAAAACATTAAGTACAAATGTATGAGAAATAGACTAGATAACTACAACTTACAGTCCTTAAAGTTTTTACCAATTTCAATTTCTGATAACAACTTCAATCTGTATAAATATCAGAATTTAAGCAGTTGTAGATCTTCAACTTGGCTTCTTCATTTTCTGATCTCTCTGATGTCAGGAGTTGTTCTGAGATAGTTCTTCAACAAACATTTCTCAGCATATCTTAGTTCATCAATCATTCTCCTTTTAACACCTTTAAGCTCTGCAGTATCTTCACCAGTTTGAAAGATTGCAGCTCTGAGATCATTAATCTTTGCTTTTCTTAACTCCTGATCTAGTCTTATGACATAAGCTTTTTCTGACTCAAGATTGAATTCAAGTCCCTTAATACCAAGATACGTTCTGATCTGTGCAGTATTAGGCTTCATATCAACAATATCACCATTGTGATCTCTGTACTTTGGAACATATCTGCTGTCAGACTTAACAGAATAAAGCCTTTTCTGTCTCTGAATCTGTTCTTTTAAGTAGTTTGCAGCAGTCTCTGTTATTCTGTCATCCACTTGAAGTAAGAAAAGTACATGCTCCAATTCTTCAAAATACTTCAAAGGAATGGCATTTTGTCTTATATGATAAACCCTACCATCTGTCATGAAATACAACATGATGTATTCTTTCAAGTAGGTATGGTAAACCATCTGTACAGATTTCAGTTGATTCAATCTCTCAGGAGTTGCTCCAATACCTGGTTCACTCAAGGAAGTTGGATCATTGGTAGTGTTGTGTACTCTTCTTTCATCAGCACTTCCCAATCCAGTTTTATCTCTAGCTTCCTTTCCAGTAACTACTCTTGCTTCAAAACCACTTACAATAGTCTTCAAAGATTGAGTCTGTTTTGCTTTAGTGAATCCTGGTAGGAGTGTTTTTGATCTATTTTCTGATATCAAGTTAACTTGAGCACTGTCAGAGGTTACTTGCTTCTTCTGAATATTAGAACTTACAATTTCTTGACTCTGAACAACTTGAGCCATGTCAGAGGTTGTTTTAAGAACTTTTCTTGTAGTCAGAGCAAGATCATCTTTTCCATCAGTAATTTCTTCTTCCTCAGGAGGTACATAAGGCTTGATAGGTTCACCAACCTTTTCTTTACCCTTGGATCTTGGATCTATCTGTGGTTGTGATCTAGCCAAAGTTGCTTTAGTATGTGTCCTTTCTTTGATCACAATGCCTTTAGGTTTTGGAAGTAACTTTTTACCAGAAGCTTCAGATTTAGATGTGACTTTCTCTGATTTAAGTCTGGCTTCTTCTTCCTTTAAACTTTCCAAGTCCATCCCTGGATTTTCTTGAAGAAATAACTGTCTTGACATTTCCTCATCAAGATCTAGAAGTTCATCAGAACTTATCCTTTTACCAGCAGCAGAACTTATTCGTTTCCCAGTATCAGAACTTGTTCTGTGACTAGCTTGTCTTGATATAAACCTTCTACCTTGACTATGACCACTACCCATTCCAGAGGTTCCTTGGTCATCTTTTCCATCATCCTTTCCTTGCAGTGTCTTGTTGGTTGTGCATTTGGACTTAATTACCTTCTCCCCCTTTTTGGCATCAGCAGGTAATAAAATAGAGAGAAGTAGTTCCACTGAGGTCTGGATTTCAGTAAGTTGCGATTGCTGAGAAGCTTGATTTGTCAGAATTTGATCAATCTGAGCTTGTTGTTTCTCTTGAGTTTTCTCAATATAAGCAACCCTGTCAATGGTAGGTTGGAAGAACTTTTTCTTATCAATTTTCCAAACTTGTTCCTGTTTGATAAAGTTCTCCTGAATCTTGTGTAGCTCTGCATGAGTATTTGAATGAAGACCTTGTAGATGTTTAATACTCAATGCAGTGACTCTAAGCTGGGTTTTAAAATCATCAGAATTTAAAATTTCATCAGCTTTAGTCAGGTGCTCAGCAAGATGTAAAGCATTTGGAACACATGAAACTGAGTTCCATTCCTTAGTCCACTCCTGACCTGCAGGAGTTTCACTCCAAGGCACTGGTGCATCCCTGATAACAAACTCCTTTACCAGTTCAGACTTAGGAAGAGTCGGTGGAGGAGTAAGTCCTGAAGGACCTGCTTCATCAGCATCTACAGTTGTAGCAGCTTCACCAGTATCTCCAACATTTGTAGCATCAGAACTTAAAGAATCAGTATATTCTGATAAGACAACAGTGTGAGTAGCAATGGAGGCTTCAGCATCCTCTAATTGCTGATCTGAGACTAAGTTCTGATCAACAGCCATATCCTGATACTCACCTAAAATCTGATCATCAACATCTTGATGCAGAGAAGGTGTTGTTGATAACTCTGGAGTTTGAACATCATCAGTAACAGGTGTTGTGGAAGGATTATTTGCTGTTGGAGCTTCTAAGAAAAGAATTGCAGGCACAACCAAGTTCTGAATTTCAATTTCAGCACTTGTTCCTGGATCAACAAGAGACACAGATGGAGAGTTAGCCTTGTCAGATACAGCTTCCTGAGATGGAGTGGATGGAGAAGAAGTGACTGGAGCAAATTCCTTGCCTTGTGAGATCAGAGATTCCTGATCCCCTTCCTGCGCTGCTTCCTCCTCATCATCTGAAACTGGCCTTTGTGCCCTCTGTTTCTTGTACTTCCTTGTTGATTTGGATTCCTTGGGAGTTTCAGGAATTATCATACGTCTAAGCCTCTTGAGAAGCCTAGAACCCCCAATTTCAGAATCCTTCTGAGAAGTTGCTTTCTCAGCTTCAATCACCACAGGTTCTGAAGAAAGAATCTGTTCCTCAGAATCTGATTCATCTCTCAAAGTAAATCGCCTCCTCTTTTGAGGTGTTTGAGGAACAGTTTTTGTTCTCTTTGGCTTAGAGGATGGAGACTTCACATTAGGTGCTGAAGAAGAAGGTTGAGCAGTCTGTGAAGTGGAGAGATAGGATTTGAAATAAGTTCTGAGGGTAGGTTGAGTAGAATGAGAGGTAGGTACTGAGGTTGATGGATTTTGGGTGGTTGGAGGTGGTTGGACATCAGAGTAAACAGATCTATAGGTATCAGGATCAGCATTTACCAGGATCTGTTTTACAGACTTAGGAATCTGTAATGGTCTAACCATTTTCTTCTTAGTATCAGCATTTACCAGATCATTAAAGTACCTTTTTGCAACCTTAAAAGGTGGGGTTTGAGTGCTGACTAAATGAGGTTCATCAGTACAGTAAGCGTAAATAAGTTGACATAATCTAGCAAAATAAACAACATCTCGATCCTCTGTCATCCTATCCCCAATAAAACCAATTATTCCAGTTGCAAAATCAAAATGAGTTTGATGGATAATAGCATACCCTATGTGCTGACTCAGAATTGGGATAGCATCAAAATTTGAACATTTGTTCCCAAAGGCTTTGGTGATGCAATCAAAGAAGAAACTCCATTCTCTTCTGATATGAGCCCGTTTCAACTGTCCAAGTTTCGTCAGACTCTTTTCATATCCCAATTCAGCCATTAACTCCCGAAGGGCTGAGTCCTCTAGAACTGAGAAAGTACAATCCTCTGGAAGATGTAAAGCCCTGCGTACTGTACCAGGAGTGACTACAAAAGATGAATCACCCACTTGGAAGATAATACTGGGAGTTCCACGGTTACCACCATCATCAAAAACGCCAGTCCTCCAGAACCTCAGAACTTGTTGACTTGAAAATAATTCAGGCTGAGTTAAGGCGTACCCAACCTCACTATGTGCAAGAAGATCTTGCACAAAGTGCAATTCAGATGGAGCTTCAGCATGATCAAGAATTGCAGCATAGTTGTTTGGAACAAACTTAGCTCCATCAATGATTGAATCCTTTGGTGCCATGTGAAAAAAAAAATTGAGAATTAAGTATGCCTGTTAGGTGTTTGAGATAATGTCTGTATGAAAACAACGGAAATAGTAAAGTGAAGGAGAGTAAAAGTAAGAAGAGAGATAAAAGATGAAGAAATTAAAAAGATTAAAGAAATCTTCTCTCTGCTGTACTTATAAAAAAGAATATTACCGTTGGACACCTGTCAGACATGCAGTAATAACGGATAGTTACTGGACTCGAGAAAACAGGAATGATTACTTACCCAGTTGCCTTGTTTCAAGGAAAAATCGTTCCATTAATCAAGAGAAACAGTTTTAATTCAAAATTTAAACCTTTAGCACTGATTGAATTATTTTTCACTGCAACATTAATATTCTGAAAATAAATCATGTTAAAAATGACCGAGATAATTTCGATGAATAAGTGCTGACAGAGAATCAGAACTTAAATAAAAACAAAATTTAAATGGTCATCAGAATATCAATCAGGATTTATCAACAGAAGATAAAATAACTCAGAGACAAAATCTTGAAGTAAAAACAATTTTCATTAATATATCAAGTCAATACATTTATGAAATGGAAATTACATCAATACAAGATTTTCCCTAAGTTTCTAATCCTAACGTCAACAGCTTTAGTCCTAGCTAAGAAGCCTAACAAAGCTGATGATGAAGAAGAACAGGAAGAAGACGAGATTAAGTCATCTTCCTCTTCCTATCTTCGACGAACAAGATGGCGAGTCGTATGATTCGCTCTTGCTGACGGATAGCTTCCCGCCTTTCCTCCTCCAATCGCTCCAGATGGCGATGGTAATCCATATAGAAGAATAGGAGGTGAGTTAGCACCTCCTGTGGGACAGAATCCCAGATCTCCTCAGGAATGGCTGTTACATGCCACTCCTGCTGCCAGTCGGCACAACTTAGCTCCATTGTGAAGGTTTGGTTGTTCAAAAACATGTTGTATCGAACCATTGTGTTTTTGATAGAAGAAGGAGGATAAGTGTGTGAGAAGAATGTGATGGAAAGACTGATATGAAGTGGTTGCTTATATAGGCAAGAGAATGCCAAGAGACGCAAAGATATTTAATGCTGACAGGTAGAATTAATTCTACCTCGTCTCCCTAGACTTTGAAAAAGAATAACAGTCATTGGAAAGAGGAAGCATGGTCTAGACCGCACAAGACACAAGAAACAGTGGACTGTTCAAGTACGAATACCATTAATCCTAATCATAGTGACTATTAATCTTCCACTTCAACATATTCGAGTTCGAACTGAGACTGTTATCAAATTTTATTCACAGATAAGCCAAGTAAAGGATTAGACTGAGAAATCAGAACTTAGACCTATACCAGAACTTAACAGTCATCAGAACATAATTTCTTAACTCGAAAAAGGAATGCCCATCTTAGTAAATACTCATACAAGTTCTGAGTTATGGACGTCAGAACTTAATCATCAGAACGTGTAACTTAGAACTTGTCCTCAGAATTTTGTGTAATAATGACACAATGACTGTTTATCTAAAATAACATAGACCACCACAGAAATTTTCATCATTCAGATGGAGTGATTAGTGTGTGCATTAAGCTAAAAACAGACAAAGAGTAAAGTCTGATTCACTTCAGTACATCTTAGAAATAAGGCATAACTAAAATTTTGCTAAAGATCTGTCATTGTCCTGAAACCTACTGAAGAATGAGTTTATGCTTGAGTCCACCTCAACTGTTTTGTGCTAATTTTATGCATCTTTTGACATTCTATTTTACAGTGGCTTCTCAGTGTAAGTGAGTCACGACTGTTTATCAGAATTTATGCTATTTTCAGAGTATTTCTCCAGTAATCATAGAGTGTGAAAAGTCACCAAGAAAATATTTTGCTTTTCTGATGCATATTTACTTAATACCAGCAATGCACTTGGGTCGTCCCTTCCACATTTTTACTCTAGATCTCAAAGGAGTACCTGATTTTAATCTTTGATCTTTTTGCTTTTTCTTTTGATAAGAGAGGTCTATCAGCACTTAGTACATTCAGCAGTTTTACTAGTATCAGAACTTAACAGATGAGTAGCATTATTCTAATTTGTGACTTAGTAATAAGATATATAAAGTGAACTTAACTAAGCTCAGTTATCAGAATTTGCTAGTGTCATAAGATTTCCACTGAAATAATTACTTCTTCCATGGAATCATTTGTTTATTGAAGACTACTAGGTCAGTATCTAGCACAGTTATCCTCATAGGATTGAATAGATACTAGAACATACATATCACTTATCAGAGTTTAGAAACATATATCAGACAACAGTCAGTACTTAAAGACATTTATCAATTAAGCACATAATACACAATGAAATTAATTCTGTAAATACTGAGCATAAAGTCTGATAACACAGAACAAGTCTAAGCAGATTTAGAGAAAGAACCTGAAACCATTCCAAGTTCATTTACCAATCTTGTAAAAGTAGCTTCACATAATGGTTTTGTGAAGATATCTGCCAACTGTTGATCTGTGGGAACAAAATGCAATTCCACTGTACCTTCATCCACATGTTCCATGATGAAGTGGTACCTGATGCTGATGTGCTTTGTCATTGAGTGTTGAACTGGATTACCTGTCATAGCAATAGCACTTTGATTATCACAGTAAATAGGAATTTTGAAATATGTTAACCCATAATCCAGTAACTGATTCTTCATCCAAAGAATCTGTGCACAACAGCTTCCTGCAGCAATATACTCTGCTTCTGCAGTTGATGTGGAAATTGACTTTTGTTTCTTGCTGTACCAAGAAACCAATCTGCCTCCAAGAAATTGGCAGCTTCCACTTGTGCTTTTCCTGTCAATTTTGCAACCTGCAAAATCTGCATCTGAGTAACCTATTAGTTTAAAATCTGATTCTCTAGGATACCATAATCCCAGAGCAGCTGTCTCTTTAAGATACTTAAAGATTCTTTTTACAGCTGTTAAGTGAGGTTCTCTTGGATCTGCTTGAAATCTTGCACAAAGACAGGTAGCATACATGATATCAGGTCTACTAGCAGTTAGATAGAGTAGAGAGCTAATCATACCTCTGTAGTCAGTAATATCTACTGATTTACCGGTATCCTTATCCAGTTTTGTTGCAGTGGCCATTGGAGTGGATGCACTTGAACAATCTTGCATTCCAAATTTCTTTAGCAAGTTTCTGGTGTACTTGGTTTGACAAATAAAAGTGCCTTCCTCATTCTGCTTGACTTGAAGGCCCAGAAAATAGCTAAGTTCCCCCATCATACTCATCTGATATCTTGACTGCATCAGTCTGGCAAACTTCTTGCAAAGTTTGTCATTTGTAGATCCAAAAATGATATCATCAACATAAATCTGGACCAGAAGTAAGTCCTTTCCATGGTTGAGGTAGAACATTGTTTTGTCTATTGTCCCTCTGTTGAATCCACTTTCCAGAAGAAACTGAGCTAAAGTCTCATACCATGCTCTAGGAGCTTGCTTAAGTCCATAAAGTGCTTTATCAAGTCTGTAGACATAGTCTGGATGGTTGGTAATCTACAAAACCTGGAGGTTGTTCAACATATACCTCTTCCTCCAATTCTCCATTGAGAAAAGCACTTTTCACATCCATTTGAAAGACAGTAAACTTTTTGTGAGCAACATAAGCCAAAAATATCCTTATGGCTTCTAACCTAGCAACTGGTGCAAATGTTTCATCATAATCAATTCCCTCCTGTTGAGAATATCCTTTTGCAACCAGCCTTGCCTTATTCCTTGTAATTATGTCATCACTGTCAGTTTTGTTTCTGAATACCCACTTTGTACCAACAACAGATCTATTCTTTGGTCTTGGTACTAGGGTCCAGACTTTGTTTCTTTCAAATTCATTCAACTCTTCCTGCATTGCTTGCACCCAATCAGCATCTTGAAGAGCTTCTTCCACTTTCTTTGGCTCAGTCTGAGAGAGAAAAGAATTGTAAAGACACTCATTTGAAGTACCTGTTCTAGTTCTGACACCTGCATCAGGATTTCCAATTATCAAATCAGGTGTATGTGATTTTGTCCACTTCCTTGCAGATGGAAGGTTTTTTCTAGAACTGGATGCTCCCCCATGATCCATGCTATCTTCATTTTCATTTTCTGATGCTCCCCCTGAAACTATGCTCTCTGAGTTGGATTCTTCAGTATTTAGATTTTCAGCACTATCAGAACTTGGCTTATCAGACCTTGACGAATCAGAACTTGAAGAGCCAGATGCATGTTCTGATGTTTCTTGAGATGTGGTAGGATCTTGAGTATGCTCCCCCTGCATAGGTGCATCTTCCTTTAACGTAGTCACCACAGTTTCAATAACATCAGAGTTTAATCCATCAGAGTTTGCAGTATCAGGACTTAGACTGTCAGGATTTTCAGTATCAGAATATGAGTCTTCATTTTCAAATCTCAGCTGATCATGGTCAACGAAATCTTGAAGACCAGTGATCTTCTTGTCATTAAAAGAGACATTGATAGATTCCATGACCACTTTTGTTCTCAAATTATAGACTCTGATGGCTTTTGTGGAAAATGGATATCCAACAAAGATTCCTTCATCAGCTTTTAGATCAAACTCTGATAGCTGTTCAGGATGAGTCTTGAGAACAAAACACTTGCATCCAAATACATGAAAATATTTCAGATTTGGCTTCTTTTTCTTCACCATCTCATATGGTGTTTTTCCATGCTTGTTAATGAGTGTTGCATTTTGAGTAAAACAAGCAGTCTGCACAGCTTCAGCCCAGAAATAGGTTGGAAGCTTTGCTTCTTCAAGCATTGTACGTGCAGCTTCAATGAGAGTTCTATTCTTCCTTTCAACAACTCTATTTTGCTGTGGAGTTCCAGGAGCAGAAAATTCCTGCTTTATTCCTTGGCTTTTGCAGAACTCTTCCATTATCAAATTCTTGAACTCAGTGCCATTATCACTCCTTAAAATTTTCACAGAATCTTTGACCATTTTATCCAGCTGTTTGATATGATCAATCAAGATAGATGTAGTTTCACTTTTTGTGTGCAAGAAATACACCCATGTGTATCTGGTGAACTCATCCACTATGACCAACGCATACTTCTTCTTTGCAATAGACATGACATTTACTGGACCAAATAAATCAACATGTATAAGATGATAAGGCTCAAGAATTGATGAATCTGTCTTGCTCTTGAATGAAGATTTTCTTTGTTTGGCTTTCTGACATGAATCACAAAGACCATCAGGAGCAAATACTGTGTTTGGCAATCCTCTCACAAGATCTTTCTTGACCAGTTCATTTATATTGTTGAAATTTAAATGAGAGAGTTTCTTATGCCAATTCCAGCTTTCTTCAATTGATGCTCTACTTAATAGACAGATTGCAGAGCCATCAGTACTTGTTGAAAGCTTAGCTTCATAAATGTTACCACGTCTGTATCCTTTCAGAACAACTATGCCTTTAGATTTACTCACAACTTCACAGTGTTCTTCAAAGAAATCAACATGATAACCTCTGTCACAGATTTGACTTATACTCAGTAGGTTGTATTTAAGTCCTGAGACCAGAGCTACTTGTTTAATTATGACATTTCCAAGATTGATATTGCCATATCCCAATGTTTTTCCAATGTTGCCATCTCCATAAGAAACACTTGGGCCAGCTTTCTCCACAAAGTCTGATAGCAGGGCCTTATTTCCAGTCATATGTCCTGAACATCCACTGTCCAGAACTAGAATATTTTTCCTGTTGCCCTGCAATCACAAAGACCACTAATTATTAGTTTTAAGGACCCAGACTTGCTTGGATCCTTTGGCCTTATTAAGTTTGTTAACATTTGCAGCGGATTTAGCATCAGAGTTTATGTTAACATTTTTCTTATCAGAATTTACATTATCAGACTTTGAATCAGAATTTACACTAGAAGGAACAATGGAAACTTTCTTCAAAGAAGGTTTTATTTGATAATAATCATAGTACAAACTATGATATTCCTTACAAGTATAAATGGAATGCCATAAACTACCACAATGAAAACAAGGATTTTATGGTTTGTATCTAACAGACTGACTCTTAACTCCTGATTTTGAAGGTAAGGAGTTAATATTCTTATTTTTCCTGCAAAAAGAAGCCAGATGGTTAGAACTTCCACAGTTATGACATGTTTTCCTAGGAGCATCAGGAACAGGTTTATAATCATTGCTTTTATTCACACCTTCCTTTCCATTTCTATTTTTCCTAGGTGATTTTACCTTGTTTGCATTCTTGACATCTTTCAGCTTATGCTTAAGCTGCTTCTTTGTCATTAAGCCTATGTTTACTTCAGCTGTCTTTTCCTGTTTTAGTTTGTCAGAAGTTAATTCTTCTTTAACTTCTGATTTCTCATTATCAGACTTTACAATTACAAACTTAACAAGTTTTAACTTTGGCTTTTGCTTAACAACAGGCTTAATTTCTTCAGTTCCTTTATCATTCTTATTCTCTCCATAACCTAAGCCCTCTTTCCAATTTTCACTACTTAGCAAATTTTGAGTTGTTCTGCCGGAGTTAGTCCAAGTCCTGATTATCTCTCTTTCCTTTTCTAACTCAGTTTTTAGAGATTCATTCATTTTTAGCACTTCATCCCTAACATAAAAAGCATCATCTCTATCCTTCTGAGTTTGATGGAACATGACTAACTCTTTTTCTAAGAAATCATTCCTTTTCTTAAATGCAAGATTTTCAGAAGTTAATCTTTCACATGTTAAAGTTTGGTCTCTATAACTGACAAACATGGTTTTAAGATATCTTCTCAACTCATTAATATCATCAGTATGAAAAGCATAAGTAGTCTGAGGTACCTTTGTTTCAGCAGCTTCAGAACTGCTCTCAGCACTTTCTTTATCAGCATTTGCCATCAATGCATAGTTCTCCTCACTTTCAGAGTCTGAAGTGTCTGTCCAGCTTTTCTGCTTTGTGACAAGAGCCTTGCCTCTGTCATCCTTTACCTTCTTGCAGTCAGGAGATATGTGGCCTTTCTCACCACAGTTATAGCATTTAACATTGGTGTAATCTCCTCTGTCAGACTTTCCTCCTCTGCCTTCAGATCTTCTGAAATTCTTCTTATCAGAACTTATGCTTTTTCTGGAAAACTTCTTTCCCTTCCTGAATTTCCTGTATGCAATCTTGGTGATTCCTTTCACCATAAGAGCACACAGCTTCATCATCTCCTCATCAACATCAGTCTCAGGCAAGCTTTCAGAATCTGAGTCATCATCACTCTCAGAACTTGATGACTCAGTATCAGACTTTATGAAAAGAGCTTTACCCTTGTCTTTCTTTGAGGAAGCTGCTTTGGGGAATTCTTCTTCAGCCTTAAGAGCAACTGTCCTTGACTTTCCTCCTTTCCTCTTGCTTCTTTGTTCCATCTCCAGCTCATGAGTCTTGAGCATTCCATAGATTTCGTCAAGAGTTGTTTCATCAAGATTGTAGTTGTCTCTTATTGTCGTTGCCTTCAAATCCCAGCATTCAGGAAGAGCTAACAGGAACTTAAGGTTTGAATCTTCAAGATCATACTCTTTATCAACCAATGACAAATCATTCAAAAGTTTGACAAATCTATCATATAAATCATTCAATGACTCATTAGTCTTTGAGTCAAAGTGTTCATACTCTTGAGTGAGTATTGTCTTCCTGTTCTTCTTAATTGTGTCAGTTCCCTGACACCTTGTTTCCAGAGCATCCCATATCTCCTTAGCAGTCTTGCAGTTGATTACCCTGTTTGACATTACATTATCAATGGCACTATGCAGTAAGTGTCGTACCTTAGCATCCTTAGCAATTGATGCTATGTCCTCAGCAGTATAATCACTCTTCTCCTTTGGTACGGTCATTGCTGCTTCACCTGCAACTGCAACAGCGAGTTTGGTTGGTTTGTGAGGACCTTCCTTGATTCTATCCAGGTATTCTGGATCTGTTGCTTCCAGGAACATGGTCATCCTTACCTTCCATATGGGATATTCAGATGGTCTCAGTATGGGGACTCTGATGGTCTCATACCGACTCTGAATTTGTGTCTTTGGTGGTTCCTCAGTTGTGGTAGACTTAGTTGGAGTTTCTGTGTCCGACATGATTGTGTTTGGATCTTTAACTGTATGTAAGTTAACAGATAGGCTCTGATACCAATTGTTAGGTCACACACACACACTGTAGAGGGGGTGAATACAGTGTATAATACACTCAAATCGAACTTTAAGAACTTAAGTAACAGAAAACAAACTTTATTGAAACAATAAACTCTGTTACAGTATGGAACTGTTACCTCTCAGTGATAAACAAATATCACGAGAGCTGCTAGGGTTATAATGAATAATCTTTTCTAATAACGATAACACTTATAGTGTAAACCCTATGTCTGTGTTTATATACTACACAATTACAAGATAATTGCTAATTGATATGGAATATAATTCTGTTTCCTAAAATATATCAATCAGATATCTTTTCTTCCAAGTATTCCATTCTTCACGGAATTCCTTCTTCATGCATATCTCTTCTTATGTTTATCTCAATCTTCTTTCCTTTAATCAGCTACTGTCCTTATCTAATTGTCCTTCAGCACTTAAGTTCTGATATCTATCTTCTGATGATTATCTCCTGATAATATAAGTACTGATATCCTTAAGTCCTGACTTCCAGTATAAGTACTGATCAACAGTTAAGTACTGATTTATCCTGTTCACGTAAGATCTGAAAGCTAAACATAAAACATATTAGCCATGAAATTATCAAATATATCTAACAATGTGTGATTGAGTAAACTGAATGTTTAAAGAAAGTATTTCGTCCTCAGTGACGTGTAGGTCGATAATGATAATGAGAAGCGTAATCGAAACGCTGAGCGTCGGGCCGTCAGGCTGAACGTGACTCGGTACGCGTAGAAAAGGATAAAGATTAAAGAGATATAAATTCTATGATCAGACATGAGTTGTTACGTGATCGTATATGTGTGATTGGTTGTCTGTGTGCATGACTATGTGCTCTGTGACATTTTTATGAATTTAAAGGAATTATGTGATTTAAATAAATGATTATTTAACCTTCGCGCATTTTTATAAAATTATCCGAGTACGATAAAAGCATGGGATTTGTTTTGTTATCTTCATAGTAGTCCTAGAGACTTTTTAAAAATGATGAGTGGATTTATTTGGTGGTCTTTGCATTTTAAATTGATTTTAATGTGGGAAAATGTTATTATTAAGACGAGCTTGTGAAATTCATATAAAATCAACCGTCCGCTCAAAAATCTATTATGAGTAATGGTTAAAAAGCTAATTTCGAGATCTACGTGTTAAAATCGTCATTTGCAATAATTTTTGACTTTCCGAGAGAGATATACTTTATAATTGATTTTATTTATATTTGAATACAAAGAAAGGATCAAATGAGCCAAAAAGGGATTTAGTAATGTACTAATTTGCCCTTGACTTTGATGGTGTATAAATTCATTCCCCCCCCTTTTTCCTTTCTTTTCCCGTGCACACCATTTCCCCTTCTCTCTTTCTTTTTCTTTCTTTCCTTCACCCTCTCTCTCTCGGCTACACACTCTTTCTCTCGGCTCTCTTATCTCTCATCTCTCTCTTGCATGCAACACTCAAACCTCACTCAAACTCAAAGATATTGCTTTATTTAGTCTCTATTTTCGGTATACATCTCAATTTCCATTTGCATGTAAGTGTTGTGTAAGTGTTTTGATGTTGATCTCTATGGTTGTGTTCAAGGAAATTGATTTCTTGCTACAAAACTATAAGAGTGAATTCAAGGAGATTTTGGGGTCATAAACTCGAGAGAAGACCCGTTGTGGGCTCTCTTAAGTTCGACCACCACCGGGTATGATCCAAGGAGAGCCGGTGGAGTTTTTACGATATGTTGATTTGAATTTTAAAGCCTTGCATGTTTGGTTTTTGAAAAGATCAAAAGAGTTTTTGGTATTGAGTATGTGATTGAAAATGGATTTGTCTTGATTATTGATGTGTGTATAAGTTGTTTGATAATTAGGAGATTAAAATTTAAGGTTGCATGTTGAGTTTATAATTCGGCTTTGTGCTAATTAAAAAGAGGAATTTGATTTGATGAATTGATCTTAGTGTACACCAAGCTTATTTAGCATAAAAAGTGATTACATGTTAGTTTTAGAGAAAAACAAGTAGTGCATGTCATTGCTGGATCCTTGAAATTGTAGATCATGTTTTAGCCGAATGAAAATGAGTTTAGAAGAGATTAATTTGATGATTAAGGGAATGCATGTTGATTGAATGAATTGATTAAAGTTGGAGTCACTAGGAGATGCTTGGTTTTGGTGTTTAATGGATTGAATGACTAAATTAAAGATTAAAACAAGTGGGAAATGTGATTTACAACCTTGCATGTCAAAATTGATCCTTGCATGTATGATTTATTGAAAAACCCGTATGGGTCTTATATTTTAAAAGAGAAATTAAGTTGATTTTTGCCAATTATCTTAGTGGCTAGTAAGAACTTGATTGCATGACAAAGAATGGGTGGTGTTTATGTTCGAATCTTGATAATTAAAAGAAGGTGTTGATTTCAATTCTTACTGTGATTATGATTCAGATTTTTGATTAAAAAGGATGAAGTTTAAGTGCGTAAATGACTCTTGTGATTTGCATTAGTTGTGTTTGATTATATGAGATTGAAATTGTGTATATGAGGGTTATGTTTTATGTGTATGGCCGAATGATATATAAGTAGAAAAGTGACTGATTTGGTTCCAAAACCTTGTTAAGTGATTGCATGTGAAATCCGAGGAGATATATGATTCATTTGTGTGATTGGTTGTTGTTATGGTTCGAATAAAGGAATAAAAGAAAAAGGGAATTAAATCGTTTGTTATTAAAAAGAGCTATAAATGATAGTTATGGTCGTAAAGGTTTGGTTGTGAATAAATCATGTACTCATAAGAGTTATATTAGTGTGATTTGAGAAATAGCTAAGATTAAGCAAGTACGCTTCGATTGTTAAGTATATAAAGATATAAAGTTTACGAGAAAGGAATGTGTTATGTGCTATGTGCTTATGTGTATAAGCTATACTCGTATATTTGAGTCAAGAATATAATCGAGCTATCGTATTGAGTGATCGTTCCGGGAACGAGAGTTGAGAAACTGATTAAGATTCTGGTTTTATTGTAGATTCGGAGCGTGAGGGCATTCATGCTAGGATAGGGAAGGATATACTAGGTGGCAATAGTTCAACCTTCAGGAAAGCAAATTCAGGCAAGTAACTCTGATTACTTGTGTAAATGGTTATAAAGAGAATGTTGTTCATACCATGTAGAGTATTGAACTGTTTAATTAGTGAAACCCTGATATTGATTTGAGATACCCTGCCTTTGATCTTGATAAACTGTTATTGATAAGCTTACTGATTCAACCCTTTGATAACCTGTCCTTTCTGTTCAAGTTATTTACTAAGCCATGAATTGTATAAAAATCCCTATAATTATCTTTGCGAACCCTGTTTAATGATACCTTATTTCCCGATCACCCTATTGGTCCCTAAACAGATGTTGATCCCTCTAACTTAAGTACTTTGTTATCCTTGATTCAGAATCCTTAAGAATTGTAGAATTGTTCCTTGCTTATCTTTGAATCACTCCATGAGCCTTGTTTTTTTCTTAAAATTTGACTTAAGAATGAGTTTCGACTCGAAAGAGTCTAAATGATTTTATATTCTTGGTAATGATAAAATGGATTTTAGAAAACCTATTTGTTTTTCTAACTCAAGGTTTTCCAAACGAATTCCTGATAGATTGGATTGGGACGTAAGAGGCTAGTGGGACTAGTCCAGTCATGGTAAGAGGCTAGCGGGGCTAGTCCAACTTAAGGCTGAAATTATGCCGATTGGTATCTTAAAGACCGGATGGAGGTCGGTACGGGCTGATCACCCGTATCATAATGAAATGGAAAGATAAAGTGATCCAATCAAGGGTTCTAAATGATTATTTAAAAGGGAACTGAAACTTTCTGTTCAGTAAATTGATTCTTGAAAATGAAAACAGTTTATATGGTTTTGGAAAGAGTTGATTATGTTAATGTGAAGCTTAAAGCTCGAGAACCCTGATTCTTAAATCTGTTGATCATATGATTGATTCCATATATTGAAATACTGTTGTTTTCCTCTTTTTGAAAGATCTATTCTGATCCTTTAATGATTTGTGATGAATGTCGGCTTTCGACCTACGTTGAGCCTTGTTCCTTAAAAGCTCCATATTGTTCCTTCAAAACCTTTCCTTAATCCAAAAGCTGGAAATCTGCCACCTAGAACAAATAAAGTAGAATGCCCTGAGTTTGGTAAAGAATACTGTAAATTTGATATCGTAGAATTGCTTTATAGTTACTTGCTGAGTTTTATACTCATATGTTTTGTTTTAATCTAACCATGGCAGTTAAGCAAGAAGATGGCCAGGCTTAGGCGCACTGCTCGTAAGAGCGTACCTGGTGGTCCCTACCGTGTTGAGGGCTTCCGGTTGCCAGAGCAGGTAGTGGTATTTTTGAGTGAGCACGCGCCTAGAAAGAAATCTGTAAAGATACAATGGGTTATTTGTCGATTCCCAGCCGGAATCGATATTGTTTATTTAATAATATTTTGGGGTTGTAAGTTATATTTTATGATTGGTAGTTGTAATCTTGTCTCATACTTTATCCTGTTGATCCTGTTAGTAGTTAATCGGGGTTTATGCTTATTTAATTATTAGATTAAAGGTGGGTGAGTCCTCATCAATAGCTTCCAATTCCAATGTTTGGAGGCAAAGATTAAACCTTCAACCCGGTTGTTCTGGTTCCATTACGATTTCCAGAGGAAAGGGAATAGCCCGGGTTTTATACTATCGACCAAAGAGCTGGCCGAGGGGACTGGTGTTTCACCAATTCCAGCAACAAGAAAAGCCACTAGCATTGGTATTTTATTTCCAGAATCTACCTAATCGAGTTCGGAGTTTGGCGTGAGGTCGAACCAACTCGGTTGAAGATGCCCACCCTTGATCGGGAGGAGGCTATAGATTAAGGGAAGACGTTCCCAAGGTGCCGTTAACCGGTTGTGGTAACACTTTTATGTCATCTTCGCATGCTTTATTTTTTTCTTCCTCTGCTACTTGTATAAATCCACTATTTCTCATGACTTCAGTATCTTACATTTCCCTTGTTTGTTTGTTTTATTTTGCAGTGTCTTCCCGTTAAGCTGTGTTGGAAAGGAAGCGGCATAAGGCTGAAGAAAAACTTGCCTTATAGAGGGCTGCTGCAGGAAGTTCTCATCCTGAGACCGTTGATGTCCGGGCACCCATTCCTTCTCCTGCTCACTCATCTACTCCTTCCTTGGAGCTAACTGGTGAAAATAGGTCCGAGCCGTCGGACTTGGAGGCCGATCCGCGGAAGAGGCTTCGGGGCGCCGGGTGGTGATGTTATCGAGATGTATGCTCCAAAATGGGGTATATTGTTGTCGGACTCTATAGTCTCTCGGGCCCCAGCAGCCGCAAGAGAGGCCGGTCCGGACCTTTTTAGGGGACTGATATTTCCCAATGACCAAGATGTTTATGCTACCGTCGACCCTTCGGTTTCCTGCACCGAGCTTATGGCTCGCCTTTCGGTGGAATGTTTTGCCTTAGCTTTTATTTTAATCCCATTCTTCCCTTCGTATTATTCCTTCCGTAATTTATTTTTATGTCTTTCTCCCAAACTGTCCCCTGGTTGGTTGTTGTCGCTGATAAGGTTCAGGATATGCAAGCTCTAATAAAAGGGGTGGTTCA
Source organism: Apium graveolens (assembly GCF_009905375.1). NCBI lineage: Eukaryota > Viridiplantae > Streptophyta > Magnoliopsida > Apiales > Apiaceae > Apium > Apium graveolens. Next base: position 95,431,718 of record NC_133650.1, on the reverse strand, counting down.
GGTGGAGGTCAGGGTAACCCAGGCTGAAGATGAGCTAGGGTGTGTGCAGAAGGCCTTAGAGGTGTCGAGGGGGGGGGCAAGCTTCGGTTTTGTCCACCAATAAGAAGAATCTGTAGGAAGAGCTCTCTAGGTTGAAGCCGAAGGTTGCTTTTAGGGACGTCCAGCTGAAAGCCTCAAGGAAATTGCTCCGTAAGGAGGAGAAGAAGAAGCTAAAAGTTACCGTGGAGCGGTGCTTCCAAATGGGCTTTGACGAGGCGGTGATTCGGGCTCATGATAGGGGTTGGGATTACAAGCTCCTACTTGACCCAGGCATGGACGACCCTTTCGGTAAGCCTGTTGAAGACGGACCCCTTGTCATCTCCTCCAGTCCCGACGAAGACCTCTCCGACTAGCTTCTTTGTCTATATTTTTATTTTTAAACAGGTATAAACTGAATGCCTTCAGGATTGGATTCTTATGCCTTCGGTCTTATTATGTATTGTTTGCCAAGTATTTTTTAAGTTTTATTTACTTCTTTGGTCTCAAGTTGGGCCTTAGTAACTTTTTTGGAAAGTTTACTTCTTCGGCCTCGAGTTGGGCCTTTGTAAATTTTTTGGAAAGTTTACTTCTTCGGACCCCAGGAAGAAGTAAATCACCACACACCAAGATATTGAAACAAATTAACTATAGAAATCCATAATTAGATCCGTTAGAACCCCACGATAATGATTAGTTCATAACCGAACTCATCGTCACCATGGGTTCCAATGAAAACATGATAATAAATAATATAAGAGTATTAGGATTCAAAGACAAATCGAAAACAAGCATCCAAGTATCAGCTATACTAAAGAAAAAAAAATCTTATTCTCCGTAGCCGTCTCGTGCTCTCTAGGTCTTGTAATATATAATAGATGATGTCAAAGATTACTGGAGCTAACAATGTCATTAACATCTATGATCTGAGTGGAAGATTAATGAATAGTTATTTTCAGTAATCAGTTAAGCTTGGGGTCAACCCTAAGTTAGTTATATTGTTATCTAAATTTGTATTATGTACTTGTAACACTTAAAGTCTGTAAAAATGCAAAGGAACAGACTGATTTTTCCTAAAATAGTATCAAGCCTAAGGATTCTATCTGGAAGAAGATCAAGAAGATCATGCCTCAGAAGAATTTTGAAGAAGTTTGGAGTTGAATAAATCTGTTTGGAGAAAAATGTTCTAAGTCAAGATCTCTACAAGTCATAAATTTAATGTTAAAGAGAAGTCATTCGAGAACTTCAGAATGACTTATCGAGAAGTCATTCAAACTCCAGAGAGTACTGACGGATAAGCAATATCTACTCGACGGATGAGCTATATATCTACTCGATGGATGAACAACATCTACTCGACGGATGAGTAATATCTACTCGACGGATAAGCTATACATCTACTCGACGGATGAGCAATATCTACTCAACGGATAAGCAACATCCATTGGGAGTAGAGAAGTCAGGAAAGCTACTCGAGAACTGAAAAAGATATCGACAAGTCATTCTTTCACTAGAGAACTCAGAGTTATCGACAAGTCTATATCCATTCGAGAACTCAGAGATATCTACAAGTCTAGTGAAGTTATGAAGACTAGATATCTCGATGAGTTGAAGACCTCTACAAGCCAAACTCATTATGGAGTACTAGAGATCTCGATAGGCCTCTATACTTATCGAGATATCAAGTGTTCAAATGAATCAAACCGGAGATCTCGAAGTACAGTCTTAAAGTACAGAATTGCAGATCAGTTTAATATCCAAGATAAACAATCAACAAACAATCCAACAGCTGGATTGACAAGTCTACAAAAAACAGTTTGAAGTGTATACAAGATCAATGGCAAAGATTAACTGACAGAGGAAGATTAAAGTAAACACATGATACTAAAGATATGCTAAGCCAGAAATGGAAGATTTGTTTTTCTATAAATAGAAATGACAAGTGACAGTTTAGAAAAGCTAATATCATGTTTATTATCCACTATGTAAACCATCAGTTAACTGAGCTATAAAGTTAACATTGGTCCTCTAGTTAGAAGTAACAATTTAGATCAAAATTCTTGTAACACTCGAGAAGAAGCTGAGCTCTTTAACCTCGAAGAGCTTAGAAATTTTTTAGCAAAACATCTTAATTTTTAATACAAAAATTAAGTGAGTTTTGAAGATCCGTGTTCTTTATTTTGTGCAATTTTAATTTCTGTATGAACACTTTTCTATACAAGATTTACTTTACTTTGTTCAACCATTATCTTTCAAGAAAAGCCTAAAATCAGAAAAACACATTCACCCCCCCCCCCCTCTGTGTGTGATTCATTACCTAACAAGTGGTATCAGAGCAAAATCTGAAAGAAAACAGATTCAAGATCTTGGAAGAATGAATACACAGAAAATCAGTAGCATCAAAATTCCTACCTTTGAAAAAGCTAACTACACTCTTCGGAAAAAGAAAATAATGTTTTTTATCAAGATGGCCAATCCACTCTATGTTCAGATTCTCAAGAATGGACCCTTCACTCCTATGGTAAGAATTGAGGAATCTACAGATGGAGACATGGTCATACCAGCTCATTATGCTGCTAAAGATCCAGCTGACTATTCTGACCCTGAAAAGGAGAAAGTCTCCCTGGACAGCAGCTTACAATTGATATTGATTGAGTCACTTGACAATGTGATGTACAACAACATTTTCAACTGTGACACTGCTAAGCAAATATGGGAGAAGATTGTAATACTCTGTGAAGGAATTGAGGAAGTTAGATTTAATCAAAGAAGGATACTGATTTCACAGTATGAGGGTTTCATGGCTAAGCCCAATGAAAGCATTACTGGAGTGTTTGAAAGATTTAATAAGCTGATAAATGACTTGCAGCTTCATGACAAGTACTATGAAGCTGAAGAGGTGAATTTAAAGTTCTTGCTTACTCTTCCTGATCATTTGGAACAGAAAATCTCAGCAATCAAGGAAGGGATAGACTTGAGCAGGATAACTCTGGAAGTTCTATATGGAATTCTCAAAACCTATGAACTAGAGATGATTCAAAGGCAATCATTGAGATTTGGCCAAGGACATGTTGTAAATGGTTCAAGTGCTTTAATAGTAAATGAAGGCCAAACATCCAATGATGAACCCAGATCTCATACCTCAGCTGCCTCAACAAGTGAGCAGAGAACAATTGATTCACAGGAGCAAGTCATACTAGAATTGGAAAAGGATGAGTTTTACACTCTTGAAGAACTGGATGAGCTAGATCATTCAATGGCCTATCTGGCTAGAAAATTCTCTAACATTAGAGTAAGGAAGCCAAGATACTTCAAAAGTAAAGGACAGTCTTTTAACAAAGACAACAGATGGAAAGAGAAAGGGAAGTACAATTCTGATAGCAAAAGTGGTGACAAAAATGGATTTCCTGCATTCTGTAGCAAAGTGGCCTAGTTCATCACAACTGAAGAACCCATTCAGTGAATAGTTACCGTACAATTAATTCCTTCTACCCTGCAATGTCATGATTAAATACAAGGCATGGAACTCGTGTCAAGCCTATATTATTTAATCATATGCTTTCCCATTCACTATGCTTAGTTCTAATTAATGTAAATTAGAAACTCCTTTCTAATTTCATTCACTCTGGCCAGAGATTCCTGAACTAGCATAAGTGGATCAGCATTGAACATTCTCTTACTTCACTGGAAGGGGTAGATCCTTTATTGATCATACACTATTTTTGTTTACAAATTCCTATACCCAGTAGAGCCCTTATAATTATCCCTGGAGACTAAGAACTAAACCAAAGCATAGTTCAGTGTACACAAGATGACTATGATGACCTCAAGTCTAAGGATACTTGTACAACTATCACTATGTGAACATCTGCTGACACGTGAGTGAACTCCATCAGTTGTTCAGCTGTGTGAGTCATGTTCAGTGAACTTATTCTATAATAAGCACCTACATACTAGCTATAGTGTCACCACACAAATGTCTATGAGAACAGATATCCTTCATAATGAAGCAAGCATAGTATGTACCGATCTTTGCGGATAACTAATTACCAGTTAGTAATCCTACGACCAGGAAATATTTAAGTTCAGAGTTATCATCTTTTAGGTCTCATTATTATGATCTCATCATAATCCATAAAAAGCTTTACTCTAAACTATGATATATCTTATTTAAACACTTAAATAGATAAAGGCCGCAATAAAACCAAAACAAGTCTTTTATTAATATCAATAAAATCAAAACAGATTACATGAAAGTTATTCCTAAATCATCATACATGATTGGACTTAGGACACATCTCTTTCACAAGACTCCTGTCAAAGGAACTAAGATTGAAGATGCAAGTAAGAAGAAGAAAAATAGAAGTGGAAGAATGGGGAAAAATAAAAGCAATAATCTGGACTATGTTGCGGATATTCCTGGCAAGAAGTGTGGAATATGTAGTTCTATAAATCATCTAACTCATCTTTGTAAAAAGGGTGTTAGTAAGCCAACTGAAGGAACTTGCAAATACTATGAAGCAGATTTAGATGATCCCCACTCATTATATGTTAAGTTTGATTGCATCCCTTGCAACTTGAAAGTGATGAAGAGTTGTCACAAACTGAAAGTAGACCTAAAAAACACAAATTGAGTCTACATCAGAAAGGGAAAATGCACAACAATCATTGTACTCTATTTTATCTGAAACAAATCACTCTACTTCTGCTAAATCAGTTAACAAGAAGAACGTACCCAACACTGCTTGGGTTACTAAACACACCTGAATCTCATTGTGTGCAGGGCAAAGTGAAGAAAGTCATATGGATCATTGACAGTGGATATTTCAGACATATGACAGGTGATAAGGACCTGCTATTACAGTTCGAGGAGAAAGTTGGCCCATTGGTGACCTTTGGAGACAACAACAAAGGATTCATAATGGGATATGGCAAGATTGTTTCTGAAAATGTTGTCATTGATGAGGTAGCACTAGTAGCTGGTCTTGAGGTGAATCTTCTCAGTGTTAGCCAATTTATAGACAAAGGCTTTGAAGTTTTATTCAACAAAGAAGAATGCACCTTTATCAGCAAGAAAACTGGTAAAATTGCTCTAAAAGGAGCAAAGAAAGGAAGCTTGTTTGTTGCAGACTTGGACTCAACAAATAAGGATGGTATTTATTGCTTCTACACCAAGGCATCAGAAGAACAAAGCAAGCTATGGCATAAGAAGTTGTCTCACTTGAATTTCAAGGCAATTAACAACTTAGTTAAAAAGGAGTTAGTAAGAGACATGCCCAAGCTGGAGTTTGCTCAAGTTGAAGCCAGTGAAGCTTGTCAGAAAGGAAAGATGAAAAGATCTAGTCACAAGGCAAAAAATGTGAATTCTATTAGTGCACCCTTGCAACTTTTTCACATGGACTTGTTTAGACTAGTAAATGTCTTATCAACCTCAAGGAACAGATATGCACTTATGATGGTGGATGATTTCTCAAGATACACTTGGGTAGAGTTCATGTACTCTAAAGATGAAACTCCACATATCATAATTGAGCACATCAAGAAGATAGAAAAGCAGGATGAAGATTTCAATTGTGTGAAAAGACTGAGAAGTGACAATGGAACAGAATTCAGAAATGCTACATTAAGTGAATTCTGCAAAAGCAAGGGCATTGTTCAAGAATTCTCAGCTGCCAGGACACCTCAAAAAAATGGTGTAGTTGAAAGAAAGAATAGAACATTGGTTGAAGTTGCTAGAATAATTGTTAGGAATATGTGTATTAGTTTGATGATAAGTTAAACAAAACACTTAAGTAGAAATCTAGTGTTTGTAGCCTCAACGGATAAGACCATTCTGGATATCCGTTGATGGAGTAGCTTTACTTAGAAATAAGTTTAGTATTGTAGCACATTTCAGTTTCTGTATTTAAGTTATAATTCTTAGATGTTGTGGGAAATTATAAGTCATGTTGACTACTAGTGGATATGCAAATAGGAGGGCTAATTGTAAATATTTCATGCCTTGTAATTTTGTATAAATGAAGTAGTATCAACTGACAAATTAAAGGCCTTCAAAGGATGAGAAACAAAGCTTCAACGGATGTCTCTAAAGCTTCAACGGATAACATTCATCAACGGATAAAGCTTTAACTGCTAATGCATCAACGGATAAAGCTTCTACTGATAAAGAATCAACGGATAAAGCCATCAACGGATGAAAGCTTCAACGGATGCTCAGTTCAATAGCAGTTGACAGTGACAATTCATAAGCTGACAGAGGCACATGGGTTGACAGAGACAATTGGAATGTGGTAGCCTCTTGGAGGAATCAAGAAAATGCAGCATTTCCATTCTGGTGCAAACAAGGAAGTATTCAAAGATTCACAGATTATCCTAGATTGCATTGGATAGAGAAATGAAGAAGAAACATGTGAAGAACCTTTTTAATTGTATTTGTACTTTTATCTTCACTTGTAAACTTGGTGATATATAAACCAAGTTGCAGCTAGTAATTAGAGTGTGAATTTTTCCAGAGCTGTTTAGAAAAATCCAGAGAGAAAATCATCTAGTTTGTACTAGGACGCAGCTGTGATCAATTCTTTGAATCACAAATTTTCTGAAATACACATCTCTGGCGGAACAACAAATCCACCAGAAAAGTTTTTAAAGCCTTTGTGTTCTTTACATTTGTGTCTTAAATATATATCTGTCTGCACCTGCTCAAAGCAATTCACACACAATTGTTCATCAAAACACTTAGCCTTTGAAACTGCTCAAAACTTGAAAAAGTTTTGAGATTTACATTCAACCCCCCTTCTGTAAATCTCATTGTTAGTTCCTTGGGAATAACAATAATGCTGCAAGATGCCAAGTTGCCAACAAGTTTCTGGGAAGAGGCTGTCAACACTGCATGTTATACTCAGAACATATATCTCATTAACAAGGCACATGACAAGTCACCCTACTCAATCATGTCCAAGAGAAAGCCTACTGTAAAGCATCTTCATGTGTTTGGAAGCAAGTGTTACATTTTGAAAGACAATTCTGAATATGTGGGAAAATTTGACTCAAAGGTCTTTGAAGCAATTTTTCTGGGATATTCACTGGAAAGAACAGCCTACAAAGTCTATGGGATTAATCAAAAGAAGATTATTGAAAGCACAGATGTGACCTTTGATTATGACAAGTGTCCATGCTTGGAATGCGTTGATGATAAAGAAGCTGAAGCCCTTACATTTGAAAACGTCAACATTGATAGTGATTCTGATGGAGAAGATGAAGTCAATGAACAACAAATGATGAATGAAGAGTTTACTGAACAAGGAAATCATGGTAATGGAAGCTCATCTCAAACACCAGATCTTCATGGCACAAACTAAGGGGGAGAAAGAGAAGAAGGATCTACCAGTCATAATAATAATGGAGAAAATAATGAAGACACAAGTCAACAAACTCACACTAGGAAATGGGATAGAAGTCACACCAGAGAAGCAATTATTGGTGATCCTACTACTGGTGTGAGGACTAGAAGTGCAACTGCTAATGAGTGCCTACATGCATATTTTCTGTCTCAAGTAGTGTAATAACCCCAATTTTTGGGTAATTTTTGAAACCCTTATGAATAGTGTTTTTACTGAATGAGAAAACTTTTCATGCCACACTATGTAGGGGTTCTGATATGGATATTCTGAGATTTTATTAGTACTTTATATGGGATATAAGTGTATGTAAAGATCGTCAGAATCCAAATCCGAACACTTTGATTTTTCCCGGAAATCCACTAGATACGAAAAGAATTGAGAAAAAGGTAACAGGATAAAAAGGATTTAAATTAAAGGATTATAAGAGAGGATCATAGAAGGAATACAATATATTGAGAAAGGTTAAGGGAACCTAAGTAATAAGATCCCGGGTATGATCCCTCAAACGATAAACGAGAACGAAAGATAAGCGAACCGTAAAACAAATAAGTGACCAAGAGACAAGCTTGTACAAGAAGCCAGGGATTGTGACATCATCAAACCACAAGGTGTGGACAAGTGGGAGCATTATGACATGTACAAGGTGACACAAGCATGACATAGAAGGGAAGGAAGTGTGGTTGAATTATAACCACACAAAATCAAGGTTAATTAAGTCATTAACCAAAAACAACACAAAAATCAACCAACCAAGCAAATCATTTCATTTTCATCAAACAAAACACAAAAATCTCTTTCTTCCCAAGCTAACTCTCGGCTTCTTTCTTAAAATTTGAAGATCCAAGCTCCACCACTTACTATTTAGCAAGATAATTATCTAAGCTTCCCCATGGATAGTTACATACTTCCTATAAGTTTAAGCTTCTAATTCCAAGCCAATCTTTTTCTATAAATCAAGGAAGAAGATGGTGAATAGTAACCTTCAAGAAATAACTTTAGTTTTCTTGAATTTTTATGAAAGATTAAGGTTATACAAGCAAGGATCAAGGTTTTTTAGGCATTCAAAGCTCTTGTGTTGTGTTAAAAAGCTTCAAGGAAGGTATAATCTCTTAACCAAGCTTTGTTATTAAATGTTAAGAGCATAATATGAGTATTTTAGTTCATGAGAGGCTTGATGGTTGTGTATGTAGAGATTAGTGAGTTTTGGGATGTTGTTGGATTGGTAAATGTTGTTGTTTTGATTAAAAGAACTTAAGTATGATTAAAGTTAAGCTTAGGCATAAGTATGAATGATTAAATTGAATTGGTTGGGGTTGTTATGATGTGATGAGGATGGATGTTGGTTGTATGTTGGATTTGAGGTTGATTTGGAATGGTTTTGAATGGTTTAAAATATTGGAAATCGCGTAAACATAGCCGTCGTAACGTGCGATTTTCTTTGGACTGTTTTTGTGCATAGCATTAGGACCCGAGAACCCCCTGCTAGATTATGACTACTGCCATGCTTAGATAGCTCATGTTACGAGCTTCGTTTTGATATGTAGTTCGTTCGATTCCGATGCACGGTTTAGGAGAAACGACCGTTTCAAGTAACGGTGTTTCGCGAACGAAACTTTTCCCCTCGCCTTACTTTGAAACATAGGTTAAAGACCGAAAAGGGTTAATTAATGTATGAAACATTTATGGTAAGTGTGTTAGGCAGTTGGTAAGACACTCGCGAAGGAATCGCTTTAAAACTCGTAAAGGTTAAATTATTAAAAATGGTGGAGCCGAGGGTACCCGAGTGACTTAAGCGAATCAGTGAGCGCAAAACAAGCGTTAGAGTCTAAGTTAGTTAAAGTATAGATTTACAAGTGATTTTGGTTTAATTCCAACTTACTTGTTGTTTATAGGTTACCAGACTCGTCCCGAGCCTTTTATCACCCCAAGTCGCTCAGGCAAGTTTTCTACCCGTTATAACTGTTGTTGTGATGAATATATGTATTTGCATTATCTTGCGATAGATGCATGTTGGTTAATTAGCAAATGATGCAATATATTGAAGCATGCTGCTATAGTATATATATATATATATGCATGCCTGTTTCGCATTCTTTCCATATATATATCTGTTGGTTCAGTTGATAATACCTATGCTAGAGGATAGCGGTAACCTGCATATACCCTTAGTATAGGGACCCAAAGGTGAAAATATTTTCTAAAACCGGGAGTCGAGGATCCCGAGTAGATTTTGTATATATATGGATATGGATATATATATATATATATTTATATATATATATGGTTATAGTTTTCCAAACTATTAATCGAATAAGGTTTATTCGATAACTTTAACTTTATTTTATTATTGAATATTATTTCGAATATTATTCGAAGGCGTATGACTCCTTTTATTTATTTATCTGAATATTATTTGAATATTCATTCGAAGGCTTATGACTCTTTTATATTATTTATTGAATATTATTTGAATATTCATTCGAAGGCTTATGACTCAGTTTATATTATTTAATGAATATTATTTGAATATTCATTTGAGGATCTATGACTCCGATTATTTGCTGAGGTATATTCTTTATTTTATTAAAGAATAAGGTGTCAATAATCAAACTTATTTTCGATTATTCAAATAAAGATAATACTTTCATATAAGTATATCTTTGGTTATTTAATACTCGTTTCAAGTATAAGTTTTAATACTTCTACTTCAATTATTTTTATAAAGATTATTCTTTATGGGAATATTATTTAAATAATAATATTCAGTCATTTTCTAAATATTCTGGGGACTGATTTACTTCATTAAATCAGCTTTACTCCAAACACTCTATAAAGTGTTTTCGAGTCTTTAAAATGATTTTAAAAGTTAGAGCGGATCCCAAAACTCGTTTTCCGATTTAAGATCTTCCTTTCGAAGGAGACTTGAATATTCGCTCAAAATCTTGGGGATCCGGCTCTATGGTGTGTTTTATATTCGCAACAAGGTTGCTGTTTTGATAAATGAATTGATTACTTGCCCAATGTTCGGGAAGTAAGCCCATCTAATTGAGTCGGCATAAGCGACAGGCCGGGGTACGGTCTATCAAAGTGTAAGTGGCTGGGTGGCAGTCCATCAACGCGTAAGAGGCCGGGTGGCGGTCCAGCACAAGGTCCTTATGTGGCCAGGGTGATGACCGGTGGGGGATTCATCCATCTACTAGTAGAAAAGGTTACTTATTGGTATCTTTGCCTGATCAACAAGATATCTGGTTTATGCCAAAATTCTTTTCCTTTCCAAAAAAAAAAATTCATTGTATATTATAACTCTGTTCATACTTTGCATGACAGAGATTTTCAGGAAATGTATGAGATATATATATATATATGGATATATATATCAGGACTTAATGAAGTATCTCATAACTTCGTTATTTATAATGATATTTCAAAGATTGAATCTATTCAAGTCTTATCTTGTAGTCTCATCTGGGTGATGAACTTTGAAACTAATTATAACTTGAACGGTGGTAGTTCAAGTAGTATTTGGAAAAGATATAAGTATATTGGAGTATCTTGTAATTTCATTTTTTTTAAACTTATATCTAGTAAATGATTATCTTATGCATGACAAAGATTTTCAGAAAAACGTTGAGACAAGGTTAGATATATGAGATCACCTTGCAACGGTATTTTTATACAGTTATACACTGGAACTCTGTGTGTATTAAGCATGGAAGAGGACTTCCCATATTTTGAAAAGTATATATGTATATATATACTGAATATTTTGTGACTTCATCGCATTAAGATATCAACTTGGTTCATTTCTTTTGACCAAGACTTTCATGAGTGCTATGAGAAGGCTCATATATTGTTAATCATTATACATATTATTTTGGTGGGCTTGCTGCTCACCCTTGCTTTATTTCTTCATCACACAACAACAGTTAGGAAAGATGGCCAGACTCCAGCAGACCCAGCGCAAGCGCGTGGGAAGCGTCCCGCGTCTTCCCGTTGATGTTGTAGCTGCTATAGCTGTAGAGGTAGATCTATTGTAGATCAGACCATCTACTTTTGAGAATCAATTATGTATAATTATAACTTGTGGCAGATAATGGCAATTAACTGTAAATTTATCAAGTAATCATTTTGGGTTGTAATAACTTTTAAATTGTGGATTCAAAGACTTGTACTTATTTAAATTTTATCTCTGAGACTATAACGGGTTGTGGTGTGTGTTAGTGTGGGGTCACAACATAAGGTTCTTTATTATTAATTAAGTGAAGTGATATTGTGGAAAGAAAGACCGTGATGACCCGGATCCCCGACCCCGGATCTGGGGGTGTTACAGAAATGGTATCAGAGCTAAGCGTTATAAACCTTAGAGATGATGTGACGTTAAGATAATAAGTTCACTAAGATAATAAGAACTCTTGCCAAGTTCATAGTCGGGCTACCTAACGTAGTACTGACAGTTAAAACCCTTATGGGAACCCTTATAAATATCATGATAGGAGCGTAGTTCGTTATCGTATATGGTAGCGGGACTCCGAACCCTGAGGTTGAGGAGCAACATCGCGATGATATTTTATTACTAATTGGAGATCAGATTGTGGATCCGATAGAGTGTCCTAATGCAGGACCGGATGATGTTGATATTGAGGATTTAGCGGTTGAGGATGTTGTCCTAGAAGGGATAGTTGTTGAGGAGGATCCCATGGAGGATCCTGACAGGATTGGATAAAGGACCACTGATGAATTGATGACCATGGTTTGGTCGACTACCAGAGGTAGGATTGGCCGGTCACTACCGGAGGTTCGTTCAAGTTGTAAAGATAGTAACCCCTTTAACGCGGCTTACTCGTAAGACTGAGAAGTTCGAATGGACAGAGAAATGCGAGAACAGCTTTCAAAAACTGAAGCAGAGGTTGGTGATGGCCCCTATGCTGGCGTTGCCGGATGGAAAAGGAGATTTTGTGAAGTGTAGTGACGCTTCGCACAAGGGCTTAGGGTGCGTGCTTATGCAGCACGGTAAGGTAATCGCGTACATGTCAAGACAATTAAGGTAATATGAAATTTGATATCCCCGCTCATGAGCTTAGGCTCGTGGCAATAGTTTACCCTAAAGATTGGAGGCACTACTTGTATGGAGAGAAGTGCGAGAATTACCTAAGCCATAAGTGCTCTAGTACATTTTCACGTAGAAAGAGCTCAATATATGCCAGAGGAGGAAGTTAGAGCTAATCAAGAATAATGATTGGGAGATTCTTTATCATTCGGGGAAAGCCAATATGGTGGCTGATGCCCTTAGTAAAAAAGGAGAGACTCAAGATGATAATGTCTTTTGGAGAATTTATAAGAGATTTTGAGAAAATAGAAATAGAAGTGAAGGTAACCGGAGCCGGTACCGAAAAGCTGTTTGAGATTGCAATACAGCCCGAATTATTGGAAAAGATCATATTGTGCCAGAAAAAGTTATGAATGAAGGCAGAGAGCCAACAATTAGATAAAAGATTAATATCGAGAAAGATGATAAGGGAATAATGAGGTATTTCTATAGAATTTGGGTTCCGAAAGTTCAAGAGCGTAAGGATGAGAACTTAGATGAGAGCCATAGTTTGAGGAATAAGATTTAGAGCAAACCCTGAACGTGATAGTCAGGGAGGTCGCCATCAAGATAGAAGGAACCCATGACATAATGGAGTGGAAAATGAGGATTTTAAATTAAAAGATGACCCCAATTATGGGGAGTAGGATGAAATATTTCATACTAAGGAAACAGAAAGTCGAGTAAGGAAAGGAGACCCGAGACGGTACTCCTATACGGCAATTCATGGACCTGTCTAGACAGAACTTAGACTATTATCCCCAACCACCACCTTGAGGAAACAATGTGGTGTGAAATTCTTTCAGGACCTCTAAGTCGCTAAGCTCTCAGAGTTCCAAGGAACAAGCTGTCCCAATCGAGGCAAGAGCCTGGCTAAAGGAAATATAGGAATCATTTGAGATTCTAAATGATTGACGAATCTCAAAAGGACTGTTTTGTCACTTACCCTCCTAAGAGAGAGACCACCCTCTGGTGAAAGACCAAGAAAGGCACGGAGCAATAGATTATAATAAACTAATTTAAGTCCAGTCAATTGTTTTCGGGAAAGTAATTCCCAAAGATAAGGAGATAGTGTAAAAGGTTTAGAGTCAGAACAAAGGCAGACGAGTATGATAAATTATGAATCTAAGTTGTAAAAGTTGTCAAGATTCGTTCTGAGGACACGAATCCAGAATGACGGGATGTTTGAAATCAATGCTTATGTTGTGTTGGTTCATGAAATAACGATAAGAGAAAGGAAAATAAAAAGAAACTGAAGTGGAAAGGAATATAAAGGCAATAGAGTTTGAGGAATGATAAAGGAATTGGGTATGAGGAAACCCTAAAGACTCGTAGCAATAGAAATAGAAAAGTATGTAATCGTCAGGATGAGGGTGATTCACCATGAGTTAAAATTGCTGGGTGAAGGCATAAGAGATACATATATTTTATCCCTAGTAAGTTGGGAGGATTCAAGGAAACCTTGAGATAGTTCGAAGGATAAATAATAAGATGCGGATAGACTAAGGAGACAAGAAAGTAAGAAGGTAGGAAAATTGGATGAAGGAAGTGACCTTCAAGAATGTGAAGTGTAAGACCGGTGGCTTGATACCCAGAAAGGGAGACGCCAGGTATGAAAGATATCCCAACATTGAGGTGACTGTTGAGATAAACAACAAAAGTAAATAAGGAATTATTAAGAAGAAGTTCACGTTGAACATGACCAATATCTTCCAGAACATCCTTGTTATCGTTACCAAATTAGGCAAGACAAGCGGATGACCATTGTTATCTTTTGGAGGCCATATGGATTGACCTCAATTTGAATAAGGATGCTTTTATGAAGTTAGGTATAGACTATCGAGGTGGGAATGATTGAATAAGATACCCCTATCAGGGATATATGACTTTATTTATCCATGGAAGGATGCTTGTACCTTTTTAAAGGTGGAATTAAGGATAGAACATCGGTAACTTAAAACGAATCCTAGGGGAATGCATAAAGGTTGGCTTTTCACCCTTAATAGGGACAGTGTGAGTTTTGACAGGATGAATTGGAAAGGGTTAAGGTAACAACAACCTTTAAGGATCAGTGGAGAAATTTTTCAGAAGTATATAGACAATGGTTCTAGTAATAGTGAATGGTATTTTGATATGCCCTGTATCTAGGGAATACAGGAGGAATGATTGAAGGATAACCTTAGAGGTTTTATAAGGAAAAAGGTAATATTCAAAATTCTCAAGAATAGAAATGTGGATAAAGGAAATATGACGTAATTATAATGATGCCAAGTGGGGCACGTGTTAAACCACGAGAAAGTATGGATCGAACCAGTAAAGGTCGAAATTGTTCAGGGTAATTAGGACCTAAGACAAAAGATGTTCTAAGTATGATTGAGAGTCCGTCGTGACAGTGATTAACCTCTAAAGACTGAGCCAATAACTTATGGAAAAATGGTGATATTTTTTTTTTACTCATCAGATTTTAAGGAAAACATCTTCACTCAAGCAGTGATCGGAAATAAGGTACAAAATTTATTTGGAGGTGGTTAAAATGACATTGACTGTAAGGAAATTTTACTATCAGAAAAGGCCAAAGAGGTGGCCGACACTTTAAAGGTAAAAGGATAATTGTAGGTGCTTGTGCCAAAGGAATACAGTGATGATGGTTAAAGCTGTGATGGTTGTATTTTGGGTTGGAAGATTGTCATTCCTTCTGATGACTGTGCAATACCCAAGCGTAATAGTAGTTAGTAAAGGTTTAATTCGTGTAATCGCCATGAGCGGGCTATCTATCTCAGAAGATACTATCTTGAGATAAGCCAGGACTATATTTCCAAAAGGACTAGACGAACCTTTGAGTTAAGTCTTCTATTTAAGGCATATGATTAAGAATGGTATTAACCTGCTATCGTTGCTTTGATTGAAACTCTTCTGCAATTTTATCTACTTCATGTCATGAAAGTACGTCAAGTTCAGGAGTGTTCTTCATGAATCATGAACGGTGATCATGTTACCTCCTTAGAAGAATTAGATACGAGATGTATGGACTCCGTATGGTTAGCTATTAAGACTTTATGGAAAATGAATGACTACAGTAGGTCAGTGGTGGACCATGGTAAGGCAACAATGATTATGCGAGTATTGAGCTGATTACAACCGTGAGAGTTGTATTGGAATGGGTGTTGAGATTGAGTACCACTAATCGGGTCGTGGTAGTGTATAAGTTATCATTGATAGACTAATTAAGTAGAGTATCTACCTAGTGAATAATTATTCTTTCTTATCAATAGAGAGTCGTATTATTATACGAGGAAGGTTGCGGTGCAAGCATAGAATTCTAGTAACGATGATGTATAGAATGAGATCCCAGATTCGATTTTCGATGTCGAGGGAGTTTCAAAGGTGATTATGTATAAGCTCGAGGAAGAGTGTGGGTCCATAGAATGATGGACGGGATAGCGAAAATATTTAGGCATGGGAAATACGAGGCTATAATGCTTACTGTTGATTTATATACGTATATGATTTGTTCTCCTATGACAAACCTCTATAGTTCAGAGGTAGGTTCCAAGCCAGATATTTTGTGGCAGTATATTTTTTTTTCATATATACAATTCTCTTCAATTCGTTCTTTTCTCTTCTTTTCATTTCATGTAAGCTGAGAAGAACAACCCTTCCAGAAAGGGGAGGTATTGCCGAATGACTATCTATCTGTGTGATAGAAGCCTAGTAGGATACCAGCTATTGTTTAATTGCTTGTCAAGTACTAAAGGCTGGCCACCTTCTGTACTAACTAAGCGATATAACAAGTGTTCATGATCATAGTGATCTCTCAACAAATTCCTTTACTTCTATTTGATTGATCAACTTTTGGAAAATAGAAACAACTGAAAAAGGAGTAATAAAGTGGTGGTAGTATGCGGAATGGGAACACATTCGTGATACTAAGGTTGACGTGGTTATTAAAAGGTTATAGAACGCTAACGAGCAAAAGTATAACCAGTATAATATTAGGAACGGAAGGTAGTAGCGATTACGAACTCGAAAAGAATGGGTATTGAGAAGCAAAAGCTCTAATGCTAAAAGCTATAATGAGAGTCTGTGCAATAGACTTGAAAGAAATTGGAATGATCACTTAACACGGATTGAGTTTTCTTACGACAATAGATCATATGTCAGTATTGAGATATCGCCTTATGAGATCCTTGAGGGAAGATAATGTCGATCTCCCTTATGTTAGGATGAAGTTGTAGAGCGCAAGATGCTCGGACCCGCAGTAGTCCAAAGGACCAAGGATATGATAGATCTAATCAGAGGACGGCTGGTAGTAGCCCAAGATGGACATGATAAGTATGTTGATTTGACACGAAAGGATAAAGAGTATGAAATAGGGGACCTAGTAATGTTATAGGTATCCCTTGGAAAGGATTGATGAGGTTCGGAAAGAAAGGAAAGCTAAGTCTACAATTTGTTGGACCCTCGGATATATTAAGACGTTTGGGAAGTTAGCATATGAGCTAGCCCTAACCCCGAACATGTAGCAGGTCGTAACGTGTTTCACGTATCAATGTTAAGGAAGTGAATTCGGATGCCAGACAAATAGGGGCATATGAGCGCATAGACATGCAACCAGACGTAACCTATATGGACCAACCAGGAAGGGTATAGATTAAGAAGGAACGAGTGCTTAGGAGAAGGGTTATCAAACTAGTAAGAGTTTGATGATAGAACCACGATGTGGGAAAATTGACTTGAGAGTTAGAAAGTGCAATACTAAAAAAGTATCCCTATTCATTTCTATCTGATTCCGGGACGGAATCCTTTTAAGGAGGGGAGACTGTAATAACCCCAATTTTTGGGTAATTTTTGAAACCCTTATGAATAGTGTTTTTGCTGAATGAGAAAACTTTTCATGCCACACTATGTAGGGGTTCTGATATGGATATTCTGAGATTTTATTAGTACTTTATATGGGATATAAGTGTATGTAAAGATCGTCAGAATCCAAATCCGAACACTTTGATTTTTCCCGGAAATCCACTAGATACGGAAAGAATTGAGAAAAAGGTAACAGGATAAAAAGGATTTAAATTAAAGGATTATAAGAGAGGATCATAGAAGGAATACAATATATTGAGAAAGGTTAAGGGAACCTAAGTAATAAGATCCCGGGTATGATCCCTCAAACGATAAACGAGAACGAAAGATAAGCGAACCGTAAAACAAATAAGTGACCAAGAGACAAGCTTGTACAAGAAGCCAGGGATTGTGACATCATCAAACCACAAGGTGTGGACAAGTGGGAGCATTATGACATGTGCAAGGTGACACAAGCATGACATAGAAGGGAAGGAAGTGTGGTTGAATTATAACCACACAAAATCAAGGTTAATTAAGTCATTAACCAAAAACAACACAAAAATCAACCAACCAAGCAAATCATTTCATTTTCATCAAACAAAACACAAAAATCTCTTTCTTCCCAAGCTAACTCTCGGCTTCTTTCTTAAAATTTGAAGATCCAAGCTCCACCACTTACTATTTAGCAAGGTAATTATCTAAGCTTCCCCATGGATAGTTACATACTTCCTATAAGTTTAAGCTTCTAATTCCAAGCCAATCTTTTTCTATAAATCAAGGAAGAAGATGGTGAATAGTAACCTTCAAGAAATAACTTTAGTTTTCTTGAATTTTATGAAAGATTAAGGTTATACAAGCAAGGATCAAGGTTCTTTAGGCATTCAAAGCTCTTGTGTTGTGTGAAAAAGCTTCAAGGAAGGTATAATCTCTTAACCAAGCTTTGTTATTGAATGTTAAGAGCATAATATGAGTATTTTAGTTCATGAGAGGCTTGATGGTTGTGTATGTAGAGATTAGTGAGTTTTGGGATGTTGTTGGATTGGTAAATGTTGTTGTTTTGATTAAAAGAACTTAAGTATGATTAAAGTTAAGCTTAGGCATAAGTATGAATGATTAAATTGAATTGGTTGGGGTTGTTATGATGTGATGAGGATGGATGTTGGTTGTATGTTGGATTTGAGGTTGATTTGGAATGGTTTTGAATGGTTTAAAATATTGGAAATCGCGTAAACATAGCCGTCGTAACGTCCGATTTTCTTTGGACTGTTTTTGTGCATAGCATTAGGACCCGAGAACGCCCTGCTAGATTATGACCACTGCCATGTTTAGATAGCTCATGTTACGAGCTTCGTTTTGATATGTAGTTCGTTCGATTCCGATGCACGGTTTAGGAGAAACGACCATTTCAAGTAACGGCGTTTCGCGAACGAAACTTTTCCCCTCGCCTTACTTTGAAACATAGGTTAAAGACCGAAAAGGGTTAATTAATGTATGAAACATTTATGGTAAGTGTGTTAGGCAGTTGGTAAGACTCTCGCGAAGGAATCTCTTTAAAACTCGTAAAGGTTAAATTATTAAAAATGGTGGAGCCGAGGGTACCCGAGTGACTTAAGCGAATCAGTGAGCGCAAAACAAGCGTTAGAGTCTAAGTTAGTTAAAGTATAGATTTACAAGTGATTTTGGTTTAATTCCAACTTACTTGTTGTTTATAGGTTACCAGACTCGTCCCGAGCCTTTTATCACCCCAAGTCGCTCAGGCAAGTTTTCTACCCGTTATAACTGTTGTTGTGATGAATATATGTATTTGCATTATCTTGCGATAGATGCATGTTGGTTAATTAGCAAATGATGCAATATATTGAAGCATGCTGCTATAGTATATATATATATATGCATGCCTGTTTCGCATTCTTTCCATATATATATCTGTTGGTTCAGTTGATAATACCTATGCTAGAGGATAGCGGTAACTTGCATATACCCTTAGTATAGGGACCCAAAGGTGAAAATATTTTCTAAAACCGGGAGTCGAGGATCCCGAGTAGATTTTGTATATATATGGATATGGATATATATATATATATATTTATATATATATATGGTTATAGTTTTCCAAACTATTAATCGAATAAGGTTTATTCGATAACTTTAACTTTATTTTATTATTAAATATTATTTCGAATATTATTCGAAGGCGTATGACTCCTTTTATTTATTTATCTGAATATTATTTGAATATTGATTCGAAGGCTTATGACTCTTTTATATTATTTATTGAATATTATTTGAATATTCATTCGAAGGCTTATGACTCAGTTTATATTATTTAATGAATATTATTTGAATATTCATTTGAGGATCTATGACTCCGATTATTTGCTGAGGTATATTCTTTATTTTATTAAAGAATAAGGTGTCAATAATCAAACTTATTTTCGATTATTCAAATAAAGATAATACTTTCATATAAGTATATCTTTGGTTATTTAATACTCGTTTCAAGTATAAGTTTTAATACTTCTACTTCAATTATTTTTATAAAGATTATTCTTTATGGGAATATTATTTAAATAATAATATTCAGTCATTTTCTAAATATTCTGGGGACTGATTTACTTCATTAAATCAGCTTTACTCCAAACACTCTATAAAGTGTTTTCGAGTCTTCAAAATGATTTTAAAAGTTAGAGCGGATCCCAAAACTCGTTTTCCGATTTAAGATCTTCCTTTCGAAGGAGACTTGAATATTCGCTCAAAATCTTGGGGATCCGGCTCTATGGTGTGTTTTATATTCGCAACAAGGTTGCTGTTTTGATAAATGAATTGATTACTTGCCCAATGTTCGGGAAGTAAGCCCATCTAATTGAGTCGGCATAAGCGACAGGACGGGGTACGTTCTATCAAAGTGTAAGTGGCTGGGTGGCAGTCCATCAACGCGTAGGAGGCCGGGTGGCGGTCCAGCACAAGGTCCTTATGTGGCCAGGGTGATGACCGGTGGGGGATTCATCCATCTACTAGTAGAAAAGGTTACTTATTGGTATCTTTGCCTGATCAGCAAGATATCTGGTTTATGCCAAAATTCTTTTCCTTTCCAAAAAAAAAAAATTCATTGGATATTATAACTCTGTTCATACTTTACATGACAGAGATTTTCAGGAAATGTATGAGATATATATATATATATATGGATATATATATATCAGGACTTAATGAAGTATCTCGTAACTTCGTTATTTATAATGATATTTCAAAGATTGAATCTATTCAAGTCTTATCTTGTAGTCTCATCTGGGTGATGAACTTTGAAACTAATTATAACTTGAACGGTGGTAGTTCAAGTAGTATTTGGAAAAGATATAAGTATATTGGAGTATCTTGTAACTTCATTTTTTTTAAACTTATATCTAGTAAATGATTATCTTATGCATGACAAAGATTTTCAGAAAAACGTTGAGACAAGGTTAGATATATGAGATCACCTTGCAACGGTATTTTTATACAGTTATACATTGGAACTCTGTGTGTATTATGCATGGAAGAGGACTTCCCATATTTTGAAAAGTATATATGTATATATATATATACTGAATATTTTGCGACTTCATCGCATTAAGATATCAACTTGGTTCATTTCTTTTGACCAAGACTTTCATGAGTGCTATGAGAAGGCTCATATATTATTAATCATTATACATATTATTTTGGTGGGCTTGCTGCTCACCCTTGCTTTATTTCTTCATCACACAACAACAGTTAGGAAAGATGGCCAGAGTCCAGCAGACCCAGCGCAAGCGCGTGGGAAGCGTCCCGCGTCTTCCCGTTGATGTTGTAGCTGCTATAGCTGTAGAGGTAGATCTATTGTAGATCAGACCATCTACTTTTGAGAATCAATTATGTATAATTATAACTTGTGGCAGATAATGGCAATTAACTTTAAATTTGTCAAGTAATCATTTTGGGTTGTAATAACTTTTAAATTGTGGATTCAAAGACTTGTACTTATTTAAATTTCATCTCTGAGACTATAACGGGTTGTGGTGTGTGTTAGTGTGGGGTCACAGTATAAGGTTCTTTATTATTAATTAAGTGAAGTGATATTATGGAAAGAAAGACCGTGACGACCCGGATCCCCAACCCCGGATCTGGGGGTGTTACAAGTAGAGCCTAAGAAAATTGATGAAGCTCTGCTAGATCCTGACTGGATATCTGCCATGCAGGAAGAGCTGAATTAGTTTGAAAGAAGCAAATTCTGGAAGTTAGTTCCTGCACCAAAGAACAGAAGCATTATTGGAACAAAATGGGTGTCAGGAACAAAATGGATGAAAATGTTATAGTTACCAGAAATAAAGCAAGGTTGGTTACAAAAGGCTACTCACAAGAAGAAGGGATTGATTATGATGAAACTTTTGCTCCTGTTGCAAGACTTGAAGCTATAAGAATTTTTCTAGCATTTGCTGCACATTTAAATTTTAAAGTGTATCAAATGGATGTCAAAAGTGCCTTTCTGAATGGTGAGCTAGAAGAAGAAGTTTATGTGCAACAGCCTCCTGGCTTTGAGGATCCAAATTTCCCAACTTTGTGTATAAGTTACTCAAGGCTCTATATGGACTAAAACATGCACCTAGAGCTTGGTATGACACACTATTAGATTTCCTATTGAAGCATGGTTTTACTAGAGGAACCATAAACAAGACTCTCTTCTACAAGAAACATGGTGAAGATATGATCCTAGTTCAGATCTATGTATATGATATTATCTTTGGTTCTACTAATGAGAAGTTGTGCCAAAGATTCTCCAAGCTTATGCAAAGTGAGTATGAAATGAGTATGATGGGGGAACTGAGTTACTTTCTTGGACTTTAAGTCAGCCAAAGAAGTGATGGTATCTTCATCAGCCAAACTAAATATGTCAAGGATCTTTTGAAAAAGTTTGGAATGGTTGATTGTTCACCTGCATCTACACCTATGTCTACTACAACAAGGTTGGATGAAGATAAAAAGGGCAAGAGTGTAGATATCTCAAGCTACAGATGGATGATTGGATCATTGCTTTACTTGACAGCAAGTAGACCAGAAATCATGTTTGCAACATGTCTATGTGCAAGATTTCAATCCAATCCAAAAGAATCACATTTGATGGCCGTAAAGAGGATTTTCAGATATTTGAAAGGAACTCCAAAATGAAACTAGTTCATCAAGCAACCAGGTAATTAGTACTGACCTCTCTCATATTTCTAAAATTGAATGCAATGAAGCTATAAATGATATGTCCAATGAATTATATCATTTGCATGTTTCCCTTAAATCACTAGGTAAAGAAATCACAAGAATTAAAGAGAATAATTTGTTTTTAAGTGATAGGAATGCTGTGTTAGAGGGTAAGGTAATTGAGCTTGAAAATATTAAAATCAAATGCTTATCTGTTGAGAGTTAACTAGAAGAATCTGTTAAGAAAGTAGAAATTCTTTCTAAACAATTAGAACGTGAGCAAGATGTAATCAAGGCCTGGAAAACATCTAGGGATGTTAGTGCTCAGATTGTCAAGATTCAGGGAATTGAATCACTCTGTGAGAATGCCTGGAAGAAAAACAAAAAGGAAGTAGAATTAATTAACGGATTGTCAACGGATGTGGAATCAACAGATGATGAAAGTTATCCGTTGAAGGAAGAAAAGGAGCATCCGTTGAAGGCTCATCAATTAAAACAGGCAAGTGATTCTAAAAAGAACAATTTGAAAAATCTCAATAAGAAGTTTGGTTCAACTTCCAAAAACTTTGTCAAAGAAGAAGCTAGCACATCCAAAGATGCCAGTAAGGTGAATATAGGACACATGACTTTAGATCAGTTGAAAAATAGGCTTAAGTTGGTTGAGGATAAAAAGGAAACTAAAAGGAAATCTAATAGAAATGGGAAGGTAGGGATTAACAAACACAACAATTACACACCTGATAAGTATGCTCCTAGAAAAAGTTGTGTGCATTATAAAAGTGTTAATCATCTATCTGCTAACTGCAAGTCTGTTAAGAATGCTCCCATGCCTTTAACTCCTTCCATGCCTAACATGTCTATGTCACCTCTGCATGCTATGCCTCCTATGTCTCAAAAGAATCCTCATGCACATTTTGCAAACATGCCATATGTTAATAATCCTTATTTTGCTGCATTCAGTATGCCTCAAATGCCATACAACATGCCTATGTGGAATAATATGTTTGCACAATCTATGCCTTATCAAATTCAACCAAATGTGCTAAATGATTCTGTAACTAACCCTACACTTCAACCAACTACATCTGAGACCAAGGTTGACCCAAAGTTACCTAAGTCAAAAGATGCCGGAAGTATGAAGTCTAGGAAAAAGACTAACAAGGCTGGACCCAAGGAAACTTGGGTACCAAAATCAACTTGATTTGATTTTGTTGTGTGCAGGGAAAAAGAAGGAATCTATGGTACTTGGACAGTGGTTGTTCAAGGCACATGACAAGAGATTTCACCCTGCTCACAGAGTTCAAGGAGAGAGCTGGCCCTAGAATAACCTTTGGAGATGACAGCAAAGGGTTCACTATGGGATATGACTTGATTTCAAAGGAAAATGTCATCATTGATGAATTGCATTAGTTGATGGTCTCAAACACAATCTATTGAGCATCAGTCAACTATTTGACAGAGGGAATACTGTTTCCTTCAATTCTGAAGCCTGTGTTGTCACAAGTAAGAAGGACAACAAAGTGGTTCTAACTGGAGTTAGAAAAGGGAATGTGTACTTGGCTGACTTCAACTCTACAGATGCAGAATCAATTACTTGTCTTTTCAGTAAAACAAGTCCAGATGAAAGTTGGCTATGGCACACGAAGCTGTCCCATTTGAATTTCAAGACAATGAATGATCTAGTAAAAAAGGACTTAGTTAGAGGAATGCCTCTAGTGGAATTCTCAAGGGATGGACTGTGTGATGCTTGTCAGAAAGGAAAGCAAAAGAGAGCATCATTCAGCAAGAAGCTTGAATCAACAATTGATGAACCATTACAACTACTACACATGGATCTTTTTGGACCAGTCAATGTATTGTCAATTTCAAGGAAAAAATATTGCCTAGTGATTGTAGATGATTTCTCAAAGTTTTCATGGACCTACTTTCTTGGATCAAAGGATGAAGCTAGTGAAATCATTATCAACCACATCAAGCAAGTCAACAATCATCCAGATTTCAAAGTAAGGAATATCAGGAGTGACAATGGAACTGAGTTCAGGAATTTTACCATGAGGTTGTTTTGTGAAGAAAATGGGATCATGCATGAGTTCTCAGCTCCAAGGACTCCACAACAGAATGGTGTGGTGGAGCGGAAGAACAGATCACTAATTGAAGCTGCAAGAACAATGCTTGAAGAGTCAAAACTCCCAACATATTTTTGGGCTGAGGCTGTTAACTGTGCATGTTACACTCAGAATATTTCTCTAATCAATCAGGCAAAAGGCATGACTCCCTATCAATTGTTCAAGAGAAGAAAACCAACCTTAAACTTTCTTCATGTCTTTGGTTGCAAATGCTACATTCTAAGGAATCAACCTGATCACAAAGGAAAGTTTGATGCAAAGGCTGATGAAGGGATATTTGTTGGTTATTCTACTGGAAAATCATATAGGGTCTACAATCTAAGAACCAACATTGTTATGGAATCTGTGCATGTTGTGTTTGATGATAAAAAGATTGATGGACTAACAGATGAGGGACATCATGAAGGACTCAAATTTGACATCATTGAGATATATTGTGATGATAGTGAAGATGAGAATGATGGAGAAGGCACCTCAAAAAGGATTCAAAATCTGCCTTTGGATAATGCACAAAATGCTGCATCAGTTGAAAGTCATAATTCAGCATCCATTGATAGAAGTAATGCAGCATCCGTTGAAAGACAAAGTGCATCATCCGTTGAAGTACATAATGAAGCATCCGTTGATCATAGTCTATCAATGGATAATCAATTTACTTCATCAGTTGATAGAACTCCCAGTTCTTTTCAAAGGATCAGTAACTTAGGGGGAGTTTCAACCAATCAACACTCTATCTCACATCATGACAGTACTGAGGCAACCTCATCTAGAGCCAATCTACCACCTCAAAGGAAATGGACCTAGAATCATCCTTTTGATTTGATCATTGGTGATGCAACATCTAAGGTGCAGACTAGAAGGGCTACTCAAGATGAATGTCTATACAGTAGTTTTCTATCACAGGAGGAACCTAGGAGAGTGGAAGAAGCTCTATTGGATCCAGATTGGATTTTAGCAATGCAAGAGGAGCTAAACCAATTTGAGAGGAACAAGGTATGGAAGCTGGTACCCAAGCCAAAGAACAAGAGCTCTATTGACACAAAATGGGTATTCAGAAACAAGATGGATGAAAATGGCATTGTCATAAGGAATAAAGCTAGATTGGTTGCCAAGGGTTATTCTCAACAAGAGGGAATAGATTTTGATGAGACATTTGCTCCAGTTGCAAGACTTGAAGCCATCAGAATCTTTCTAGCCTATGCAGCCCATGCCAATTTCAAAGTCTATCAAATGGATGTCAAGAGTTCATTTCTGAATGGAGAATTGGAGGAAGAAATTTATGTAAGCTAACCTCCAGGATTTGAAGATCCAAACTTTCCAGACTATGTGTATTATCTGTTGAAAGCACTCTATGGACTAAAGCAAGCACCTAGAGCCTGGTATGAGACTTTGTCAAAATTTCTCCTAGATAATTACTTCACAAGAGGTACTGTTAATAGAACTCTTTTCTTTAGAAATGTTAATGGCTCTACAATACTTGTTCAAATCTATGTAGATGATATTATATTTGGTTCTACAGATGATAAGCTTTGTAAAAAGTTTGCTAAGTTAATGCAAAGTAAACATGAAATGAGCATGATGGGAGAGCTAACTTATTTTCTTGGTTTACAAGTTAAACAAGTTAGTGGTGGAATTTTCATTAGTCAAACTAAATATATTTATTATCTTTTAAAGAAGTTTAACTTAATGGATTGTTCATCTACAAAAACTCCCATGGCCACTGCCACCAAGCTTGAATTAAACAAGGCTGAAAAGTCTGTGGACATTACAAGTTATAGAGGCATGGTTGGCTCACTTCTATATTTAACTGCTAGTAGACCTGATATAATGTTTTCTACATGTCTCTGTGCTAGATTTCAAGCTGACCCTAAAGAATCTCACTTAGTGGCTATTAAAAGAATTTTCAGATATCTCAAAGGGACTCCAAATCTAGGAATTTGGTACCCTAGAGAGTTTGGTTTTGATCTAATTGGCTACTCAGATGCAGATTATGCAGGTTACAAAATAGACAGGAAAAAGTACAACTGGCACCTGTCAATTTCTAGGGAATAAGCTTGTGTCATGGTTTAGCAAGAAGCAAAATTCTGTTTCTACATCAACAACTGAAGCTGAGTACATTGTTGCTGGTAGTTGCTGTGCACAGATACTGTGGATGAGGAATCAACTATTTGACTATGGGCTAAATGTTGACAAAATTCCAATATTCCGTGACAACACAAGTGCCATTGCCATTACTGAAAATCCAGTACATCACTCAAGAACCAAGCACATTGACATCAAGTACCACTTCATAAGGGAATATGTGATGAATGGTACAGTGGAACTTCATTTTGTTCCAAGTGAAAAGCAGATTGCAGACATATTTACCAAGCCACTTGATGAATCAACATTCACAAGATTAGTAAGTGAGTTAGGTATGCTTAATTATTTATAAATTCGTGCCCTTATTATAATTTGTTTTGTAGCCTGAAATGAATTTGTTGCAAGAACAAAGTTGGCTCTAAGTAATGTTTATTCTATCAATGGATATTCCCTATCCGTTGAAAGCCAAAATTATTCTATCAACGGATGTTCATTATCCGTTGAAAGACAAATATATTTCTGGTAATTTTATCCTTCAATGGATAAAACTGTGTTAATCTTCAACGGATAACTGTTTACCTCATTCGTTGAAGTGTCATATCAGTTGTTTTAAGTAAGTCACAGCCGTTGATTCTTTTAACCGTTTATACATATATATATACACAGTTGTATGTATTTGTATTAAAGGCAGTTTTTAGAATTCATACGGTTTTCTTTATTCTCAAACGGCTGTAATTTAATTAAAAATATTGTTTAATCACTCTCCTTATGTTTTAATTTGAGAAAGTATAAAAGCCCTTTAAATTCTTATTTTCACTTTACGCTTTCTTGCAATTTTTCAAAAGCTTTTGCTCTCTTTCTCTCCCAAAACTCTCAACTTTTCTCTGCAACCTCTACCCACTACAATGGCACCAGTAGTAAAGATAATGTCCCAGTCTGGATTTGTCTATGAGAAAAATAATTTCGTAGCTTTGGTGGAAAAGAATGAAGCCCACTCAGATTATCACAAGATGATGGACTTCATCAGGAACTGTAAACTAAGCTATGCGATGCTGGAAGCCCCAACTATTTACTGTGAGGTAATTGAGGAGATTTGGAAAACTGCAGAGTTCAACCCCACTGATATGACCATCATTTTCTCTCTCAAAGGTAAAGATTACTGTATTAACTGTGATGATATACAGTCCTATTTCAAACTACCCGAGAACAATGCCATGACACCACACACTGATAATGATGTATCTAGCATGTTAGATTCCATAGGCTATTCTTTTGATTCTGCTAGTTTAGGGAGTATTAGAAGAAAAGGCCTTAGGAAAAAATGGAGTTTTCTTGGTGATGCCTTTATCAAGGTTTTCTCTGGGAAAATTAGTAATTTTGATGCAATAACTTCATCTCTTGTTAATATGCTCTATATGCTAGTTTCTGATAGGTATTTTAATTTTAACAACTATGTTATGCTAGAATTGGGTACCAGGTTAGGTAACAAAGCTAATAGACCTCATAACATCTACTATGTTAGATTCTTTATGTTATTGGCTAACCATGTTGCTGAAGGTTTGGTCATAACCAATGAGAGTAATAAACTCAAGTGCTGGGCACAAGAGAAAAGGGTCCTTGCAGACCTTTTGAGAATTAACCTCAACAATCAGGTGCCATTGGTATATTTACCAATAATGAATGCACCTCAGGTAAGTGAGGTAAATACTTCTTCAACTCCTACTACTTCCAACCCCATTATTTTTTTGCCTTCAAGTATGGCCATTGAATCTGTGTCTTTGTCCCAACAGATTCCTTTCAAGGCCACCAAACCTAAAGTTTCAAAACCAAAGTCAAAGAAAGCCACCTCTGTTGTTTCTCAAAAGACAACAGTTGTAACAACTACCATAAACCCTGAGGGGAGTGAACAGGGTGTGAGTGGTGAGGGGAGGGGTGAACATCAAGAAACCCCCAGGATAAGGTAGGAGAGGTGAGTGGTACCCCATCTAGCCAAGCCACATTTTCTCAAAAGACCGTGGTGGTTGAAAAGGATTCAAACTCATCCCTAGTTGCATCCTCCCAAAAGGGTGCAGCTATTGAAAATAGTCCCCAACCAGGGACAAAGAACAAAAGAGGGAGGGACACTGAATCCACACACTCACCTGTAAAAGCCTTTACAAGAAGAAAGAGGGTCAAAACCTTAGTTTCCACATAGGGTGCACACACTGCATAGATACACCCACCTGTATCTATGCCTTCTCAAATTCAGCTTGATGTGACTCCAACAAATGTGGAGTCACAGCCCCATTCTCTCAAAATTGACACACATCAATCACCAAATTCTCCATTACCATCTCTGGATGTGGACATGATATTCACATCAATTCCTGATTCTCCCTCTTTACAACTCAGGGAGGAGCCCCACTCAAATACTGGTGATCATCATCTTTTAGATGATTTGTTGGATCATCAGCCAATTCTTTCAGACTTAGTTGAATAATCCGTGTCACCTAAATTAAAATCAATCCACACAGATTCAACAATTATGTCACTTTCAATATCTACTTCTTTTCCTTCTTCAACGGATATTCCTCATCCGTTGACAAGTGGTTGTTCTTCGATGGATAAGCTTAACAACAGTTATCCGTTGATACCATCAGTTTCTACTTCAACGGATACTCCCTATCCGTTGATAGTCTCTACACAAATAACTGACTCAATTCCAAGTGTAGAAGACATGGTTACTGTACAATCACTACTAGGATTGAGGGAAGGGAGTGAAAATTTGATTGAGAGGCTGGGTTGCTCCCAGGCAAAAGGAGAGCTTGAGAGTCTAAATATGCATTCTATTTCTTCCAGCATGGCAAAAGAAAGTGAGAGGAGTGCCACCTTAGTAGGTGAAGGTGAGGGTGTGAGGAGTGTGAGCCAGGGGGAGCCCCTAATGCAAAAAACGAGAGAAATTGAGAGAAAAGCATGCACAGAAGGTATAAGGGTGGATCCAGCCATTGCTAATGAGTCAATGATTGTGGATGATGCTGAAAAGGAAAGACAATTTCAGCAACATTACAAAGCTGTAATTGATAACATTTCCTTGGATGCTGACACTTTTACTCATCCTGTATCAGCCTATCAATTGTTGGCTACTCAGGGCAATGAGGAGGCAGAAAAGACTTTAAATCTAGTACATACTTCAGAATCTCTATAAAGGGATAAAGCTGCTGTCAACTTGATGCCTTCTACAGCTGGTGAGCCATCTAAAGAATTTGGAGTAAATTCTAATGATGATGACTCTGTTTCATTTGATGGAAGCATGAACTTAGGGGGAGATGAAGGCCCAAGTTCTATTCCAGATTTTCCTGAATGGGCATTGACAAAGGAGTCTACACCAGGACAATTCAATGTATCCTTAGTCAAACAAATCATGTCTATCCAAAAAGCCATTCAGAACACCTCCAATGCTGGTACCAAGGCTATTCTTCAAGCCCACCTAGATTCTCTACACCTTATGAAGCTACAATAATTAAGACAGAATCTGAGTGTGGATGAACTCAAGAAGGATATAGCTGACTTGAAGTCCTACAATTCTAAGAAGCTGGATTCAGTCATGCCCTATGGTACCATGCAGGACTTGTTACTGAGACTGAGAAGAGAATCAGATGCTGAAAAGAGGCTGGCCAAATTGGAGGACAGAGTTCAAGTTATTGAAAACTCTGTGGTCACCATTCTTCAAAATTAACAGTCTCAAACAAGTCTTCTAATACAACTGGCTAGAGCACAATGCTTGACTCCTCTCCTTGATGATAACAAAAAGAGGGAGAATAAAGTGGAAGGGGAGGGGAGCCATCTACAAATATTCAAATATCCAAAGTGCTAGTTCCTGCCATCACTACTTCTCCAACACTTCAAATCAAAGGAAAGCTTGATGGTATTGATCTAATCCAGCTAGCAGCAGCTGAGATAAAGGTGAAAGAGCAAAGGAGAAAAATTGATGAAAGGATGCAACAGGTGTTTGGCTCTACATCTATAAAATCCTTATCTGTGAAACATAGCACAAAAGTTGAGCAAATCACAATGGAGCACAAGCCAGCAAAGAGGAATAAGGTTGGAGAAACTTCTTTCAGGAATTTGAAACCCATGGTACTCAAGCCATCCACTAGATTCAACAGGGACTCTACAAAGAACCCTCTAAACTTTGGTCAACTAAAAGAAGTGGATTTTCCTCTTCCAAAACCTGATGAAGACAAAGTTTTGGGTGGTAGCATCATAAAGCATAAAGAGACCAATGATGTAGTGAAAAGAATGAATATGACTATCATTTATAGAGAGGGAAAGAGTATCTGTGTGATGCAAGGATATCCCAAATTCTCAAAAGCCAAAAGGGAAGAAACCATGAGGTTAAATGAAGAAGCTAAAAAGCTGAAGGACTGACAAAAGAGCACAAGCTAAGCTTGAAAAACAGCTAAAGTCAAGTCAGACTGAAGAAAAGAAGAAGATTAAAGATAAGAGTGAAGAAGACAAGATTGAAAGCAGAAATGTGGATATGGGGAATGTGGTTGGTGAGAGTGTGGAGGAAAGAAGGGAGGAAAGAAAGGAATGGCAGAAAGGGAACAGAAAGAAGGCCAATGCAAAAAGGAAGAGTGGAGATGACACTGTGGAAACCCAATCAAAATCTAAACCACTATCTTCCATTCCTGAACTTTTTGTTGCTGATCCTAGTATAAATATCCATGGTGAACCAATCATCCCTAAAGAGGAACCTATTGATTGGGACACCATCAACTTGCCTACCTTCCTAACTACCTCTCCACCATCAAAGAAACTGAAAAGAAAATCCAAATCAACACCTCCCCCAACCTCAAGTAAATTCACTCAGAAATATAAACCTAAGCCTAAGCCACAAGCCTCAAAGGATGATTATGTTCACATTTGTGACGTAAAGGAGTTTACAGATATTGAACTCTATCTGGATGAGTTGGAGGAAGTAAGGGGAATAAGTGCATACAAACAGCTCCCATAAAGGCTAGTGTTCAAGTATAAAGGAAGTGAGGAAAGGACTTGGCCTCTTCAAAGAATTCTGAATGAAGGCTATTCTACCTTGGTTAGAGTCTACTCAGCTATCAAAAGAGATTCTGGCTTTACCAGGACTGCCAAAACTGAGATTCTCAACAAGATTTCCAGCATAAGGAAAACTTGGTGGGAGTCTAATTCCTTGCCTAGAACATTACTCATCCCTGAGCATGGAATTACAATTCATAAATCTCCTCATTGATTGATGGAGTTCAAAGACAATAAAGGAGTCAAAAGATTTTTCAGACTTGAAGACCAGCTTAAAATTGCCAGTAATGAAACTCTCAAGGACATGCAATCTAAGTTGGATATCAGTGAAGAAGATGAAGCTGAATTTTACAGACAACTCCAACTCCAAGTAGAGGAAAATGACAGGAGACTAGGGAAGAAAACAAGGGAACAAAGGAAAAGAAAATAATTTGCTCAGCCTAAAGGAGCATCCTTGGAAACAATGTAATTCTTCAATTCTATCTCAGTACACACACTTTTGCAGCACTTGTGAATTTCTACTTGATTTCAGTTCATATATTTGTTAAGTGTTTTGTTATCATCAAGTTAAACCCAAATTTATGCCTACAATTCTAGTAGACATAAATAGGGGAGATTGTTAGGAATATGTGTATTAGTTTGATGATAAGTTAAATAAAACACTTAAGTAGAAATCTAGTGTTTGTATCCTCAACGGATAAGACCATTCTGGCTATCCGTTGATGGAGTAGCTTTACTTAGAAATAAGTTTAGTATTGTAGCACATTTCAGTTTCCGTATTTAAGTTATAATTCTTAGATGTTGTGGGAAATTATAAGTCATGTTGACTACTAGTGGATATGCAAATAGGAGGGCTAATTGTAAATATTTCATGCCTTGTAATTTTGTATAAATGAAGTAGTATCAACTGATAAATTAAAGGCCTTCAACGGATGAGAAACAAAGCTTCAACGGATGTCTCTAAAGCTTCAACGGATAAAATTCATCAACGGATAAGTGCATCAACGGATAAAGCTTCAACTACTAATGCATCAACGGATAAAGCTTCAACTGATAAAGCATCAACGGATAAAGCCATCAACGGATGAAAACTTCAACGAATGCTCAGTTCAATAGCAGTTGACAGTGACAATTCATAAGCTGACAGAGGCACATGGGTTGACAGAGATAATTGGAATGTGGTAGCCTCTTGGAGGAATCAAGAAAATGCAGCATTTCCATTCTGGTGCAAACAAGGAAGTATTCAAAGATTCACAGATTATCCTAGATTGCATTGGATAGAGAAATGAAGAAGAAACATGTGAAGAACCTTTTTAATTGTATTTATACTTTTGTCTTCACTTGTAAACTTGGTGATATATAAACCAAGTTACAGCTAGTAATTAGAGTATGAATTTTTCCAGAGCTGTTTAGAAAAATCTAGAGAAAAAATCATCTAGTTTGTACTAGGAAGCAGCTGTGATCAATTCTTTGAATCACAGATTTTCTGAAATACACATCTCTGGAGGAACAACAAATCCACCAGAAAAGTTTTTGAAGCCTTTGTGTTCTTTACATTTGTGTCTTGAATATATATCTGTCTGCACCTGCTCAAAACAATTCACACACAACTGTTCATCAAAACACTTAGCCTTTGAAACTGCTCAAAACTTGAAAAAGTTTTGAGATTTACATTCAACCCCCCTTCTGTAAATCTCATTGTTAGTTCCTTGGGAATAACAATACTGCTGCAAGATTCCAAGTTGCCAACAAGTTTCTGGGAAGAGGCTGTCAACACTGCATGTTATACTCAGAACAGATATCTCATTAACAAGGCACATGGCAAGTCACCCTACTCAATCATGTCCAAGAGAAAGCCTACTGTAAAGCATCTTCATGTGTTTGGAAGCAAGTGTTACATTTTGAAAGACAATTCTGAATATGTGGGAAAATTTGACTCAAAGGTCTTTGAAGCAATTTTTCTGGGATATTCACTGGAAAGAACAACCTACAAAGTCTATGGGATTAATCAAAAGAAGATTATTGAAAGTACAGATGTGACCTTTGATTATGACAAGTGTCCATGCTTGGAATGCCTTGATGATAAAGAAGATGAAGCCCTTATATTTGAAAACCTCAACATTGATAGTGATTCTGATGGAGAAGATGAAGTCAATGCACAACAAATGATGAATGAAGAGTTTACTGAACAGGGAAATCATGGTAATGGAAGCTCATCTCAAACACCTGATCTTGATGGCACAAACTCAGGGGGAGAAAGAGAAGAAGGATCTACCAGTCATACTAATAATGGAGAAAATAATGAAGACACAAGTCAACAAACTCACACTAGGAAATGGGATAGAAGTCACACCAGAGAAGCAATTATTGGTGATCCTACTGCTGGTGTGAGGACTAGAAGTGCAACTGCTAATGAGTGCCTACATGCATATTTTTTGTCTCAAGTAGAGCCTAAGAAAATTGATGAAGCTCTGCTAGATCCTGACTGGATATCTGCCATGCGGGAAGAGCTGAATCAGTTTGAAAGAAGCAAAGTCTGGAAGTTAGTTCCTGCACCAAAGAACAGAAGCATTATTGGAACAAAATGGGTGTCAGGAACAAAATGGATGAAAATGGTATAGTTACCAGAAATAAAGCAAGGTTGGTTACAAAAGGCTACTCACAAGAGGAAGGGATTGATTATGATGAAACTTTTGCTCCTGTTGCAAGACTTGAATCTATAAGAATTTTTCTAGCATTTGCTGCACATTCAAATTTTAAAGTGTATCAAATGGATGTCAAAAGTGCCTTTCTGAATGGTGAGCTAGAAGAAGAAGTTTATGCGCAACAGCCTCCTGGCTTTGAGTATCCAAAATTTCCCAACTTTGTGTATAAGTTACTCAAGGCTCTATATGGACTAAAACAGGAACCTAGAGCTTGGTATGACACACTATCAGATT
This sequence comes from Apium graveolens, assembly GCF_009905375.1. Classification (NCBI taxonomy): domain Eukaryota; kingdom Viridiplantae; phylum Streptophyta; class Magnoliopsida; order Apiales; family Apiaceae; genus Apium; species Apium graveolens. The sequence goes on along the minus strand of NC_133650.1, from coordinate 95,396,986 downwards.
TCCTATTGAAGCATGGTTTTACTAGAGGAACCATAGACAAGACTCTCTTCTACAAGAAACTTGGTGAAGATATGATCCTAGTTCAGATCTATGTAGATGATATTATCTTTGGTTCTACTAATGAGAAGTTGTGCCAAAGATTCTCCAAGCTTATGCAAAGTGAATATGAAATGAGTATGATGGGGGAACTGAGTTACTTCCTTGGACTTTAAGTCAGCCAAAGAAGTGATGGTATCTTCATCAGCCAAACTAAATATGTCAAGGATCTTTTGAAAAAGTTTGGAATGGTTGATTGTTCACCTGCATCTACACCTATGTCTACCACAACAAGGTTGGATGAAGATAAAAAGGGCAAGAGTGTAGATATCTCAAGCTATAGATGGATGATTGGATCATTGCTTTACTTGATAGCAAGTAGACCAGAAATCATGTTTGCAACATGTCTATGTGCAAGATTTCAATCTAATCCAAAAGAATCACATTTGATGGCCGTAAAGAGGATTTTCAAATATTTGAAAGGAACTCTAAACTTGGGATTATAGTATCCTAAGGGAACTGGTTTTGAAGCTGTTGGATACACAGATATAGATTTTGCTGATGCAGGGTTGACAGAAAGAGTACCAGTGGAAGTTGTCAATTTCTTGGACAAAGACTTGTATCTTGGTACAACAAGAAACAACAATCTGTATCAACTTCTACAGCTGAAGCCAAATACATAACTGCAGGGAGTTATTGTGCTCAAGTGTTTTGGATTAGAAATCAGGTAATGGATTATGGCCTAGTGTTACACAGAATTCCTATCATGTGTGACAATAGTAGTGCTATATCAATCGTAGCTAATCCAGTTAATCATTCTAGGACAAAGCACATTGATGTAAGCTACCTTTACATTAGAGAACATGCTATTAATGGTACCATTGAGCTCATCTTTGTACCAACAGAAAAACAACTAGCTGACATTTTTACTAAACCTTTGGATGAAGCAACTTTCACTAGACTTGTAGGTGAAATTGAAATGCTCAATTCTTCATCCTAAGGTAAGAACTCAGCAAATGTTTTGCAGCAGATTAATCTCCAGTAAATCAAAGTTAATTTGATTAAATTGGAAATTAACTGAAATATGAATTGTAAATATTTCAGAAATCTTTGCATATTTGTTTTTCAAATTTAATTAACTTGGAATTTTTCAAATTCTGAGTAAACTGCTTAGTTGTTAATTTATATTCTTAATATGTAAAATTAACTCAGGAAGAATTACAATAACCAAAAGTATTTAGAAAACTGAGTTCTCGATAAATATAAATTGACTTATCGACAAGTCACTTTAGGACTTCTCGAGTGAGTCCTTGATAAGTCAACTTACTGACTTCTCGAGTGACTTATCGATAGGTTTAAAATGACTTATCGATAAGTCCTTGTAAAGTTCTCTAATAATGTTCATTCACAAAGTTCTCTACAAGTACAATCCTTTAACTTATCAATAACTCAGAACTGAGATAATTTAAATTGATAAATTATTTTGGTAAAATACTTTTGGAAAATGCATTCTAATTTTATTTTGAATTTATTCAAGTAAAAGTTAGAATTAGTTCAGTCCATTTTTGGGGATAAACTGAGTATTTATTTGACATTTCGATAAGTCAAGTTTGAGTTCTCTTTAAAAGTGATTTAAAATGACTTCTCGACATGTACTTCATTTCTCAAAATGACTTCTCGATAGGCAACTCCAAATGTCTATTTTTGAGTTCTCGACAAGTCATCTACTTTCACTATAAATACCCAGACTTCTCGATTAATTTGAACTTGGATTTTTTTTTAAAAATTCTAAGAAAACTGAATATTTATTACTTCATATCCTCAGTATATGAAGTTAATAAATAACAGATCAAAAGAAGCAAAAAGTATGAAAAACTGAACAAATTTAATTCATAAATTCTGTTCAGAAAAATACTTTTGACATACCTTGTCTCTAATTTCTCTGACTTATTGACACATTTACATACTCATGTGATTTCTTGTTTATGTGAAAATGGGTTAGTCTAATTTTGGTAGACTAGTACATTATTTGTGTTGTTTTGAGTATGCTGATAGTGGTTACATTATTTGACTATATGCTGATATGAGTAGTTATTTTTTTTGTAGGGAGTACTTGTTTATTTGCATGGGGAACAGTTATTCTAAATAGTGAAATAATATTCTTGAGTACTTGCATGGGGAATAGTAACTAGTTATTTCTAACTGTCAAATGTACTTATGTGATTATTACTCTTATTATCTGGGCAACTTAAGAGTCTATTGGTTTCTATTTTTACTCACTCTATAAATTAATACGCTTCACTCTTTATCATTCATCACTCTCCTATTCTCAGCAAACATCTGATTTCAAACTCACCTCCTGTTCATCTCTCTCTCTCTCAAATGGAAGCCTCGGTCTTTTACAGACTTAATCATGGAGCTTATCAGCCTGTTCATCATTTAGATGAAGACCAAGTTTACTTTGATCCCTTCGGACTCCGTGTCCATCTCATGGGGGTTGTTTGTAGCCCCTTTGATATTCCAAGAGAGATCTTTGATAAACTCTCATGGGATGATCAACTCAGCATCCTTTTCTTTGAGATGGAAGTCTCTCTCGAGCAGGAGAGACGTGCAAGAGTAGCTGAGCAGCAACACCTTGCTGCTCTGGAGTTGCAGGAGAGAATCATTTCTCTTGCACATTCCATGTCCAGAGCTTATCAGTGCAGGGCAAGGAGGTTGGAGGCAGAGAAGAATAAGTCCAAACTAGAGTAGTTAGGATTAGGATTTACTTGTTAAATCTATATCTTAATATACTTTGTTTCCATTATTAATGAAAATCCAAATTCTTCTCTAAGCATTCTTTTATTTGTGTAATGATTCCTATATGCTTATATCTGTATTGAATATTGTCTTCTCTGCAGTAATGCTTGAAACTAAAATATCTTACAATGTCTTTGTCTAACGAAACTCAAAAAAGGTACATTTGTTCAATGCATTACAGGTCCAACACAACATGGAATTTAGATAATCTATCCACATGTATTAGTGCTAAAACTGCAGCTAAAACATTTCAAAACCAAACTGCAGTTCACTAAAGCACAGCAACACAAACACAAACTCAAACACAATCCCACTCAGGTAACTCTCAAAAGGAACCTGTTTTACAAAAGGAAAAAATCCCCAGAATGTTCTTCAGTTGTTTTGTTGTTTGAGAAAAAGAAACTGGTATCATAAACATGGAAACTTATCGATTTTTCATGAATATCACTGATGCACTTTCATGTGCAAAACAGTCTTAACAGACTGATAGGTTTGAGGGTAGTACTCCTGAGGGGGAGCTATCTAAATCCTCTCCAATTCAATTGGAGGTTCCTCAAGAAGGAACAACTCCCCTCATAACTCTAGCAAAAGTTGCCTTAACAGTAAGAGCTAGAAGTACAATTGCCTATGACAGTGTCATGAGAAAGGCAAGCATAGCACATTCAAGTGCCAGAATGTTGCAAGACATACAAGGGTTTGAGGCTGGTGCACATGGCGGTGACCCAGTCAAATCTCCTCCAATTCAATTGGAGGTTCCCACTATAAGTGGAGGACAACACACTGTCATAACCACAGAGCAATCTGTGAGTCAAAATGTGACCCCAGTCACAGATGCTTATGCATTCACTCTTCTGGTGAAATGAGTATGATGAGACCTATATGGATTTCCCCTAATCATATGATCACAGATTAACTCTTCTCAGCCACCTCTTATTTCTGTAGGACAAACAACAATTGAGCCTTTCATGTGAGAATGTGAGAAAAGACTGAGAGAATCACAGAAAATAAGAGAGGCAGGATCCTTCCTGGCAAAAGGAGAGGTAGATGGGTGTCTGGATTTAGCAATCCTTATGAGATTACTCTGACTCTTAAAAGTCATGAGGCTAGTGCAGTGAGAAGTAGTGAGACTACTTATTCAAAAGAACAGAGAGCTTAGGAATTTCCTATTCTATTCTACCTGATAAACTCATCACGAAAGACTTCACTAAAGCTTGAAGCTGCTGATAGTGTTCTAAATGAACGTTGACAAAATGTGCATCTAGCTGGATCTTTCTTCCTGAAGATAATGTCAAAAGGGGGAGAATATATCTAAATGCCAAAACAGCTAATGGATGTTTCCTGATAATAATATTATTTTCTTGATAGGGGAGAAGGAAGAGTAAATCTAAATGCAACTCACAAAAGAAGATCATATGGGAAAATTGGGTTCTGCATTTAGGTAAAGTTTTGACATCATCAATCAGAACTTGTGCATATATAATAGATGATGTCAAAGATTACTGGAGCTAACAATGTCATTAACATCTATGATCTGAGTGGAAGATTAATGAATAGTTATTTTCAGTAATTAGTTAATCTTGGGGTCAACCCTAAGTTAGTTGTATTGTTATCTAAATTTGTATTATGTACTTGTAACACTTAAAGTCCGTAAAAATGTAAAGGAGCAGACTGGAGTCTTTTTCCTAAAACAGTATCAAGCCTAAGGATTCTATCTGAAAGAAGATCAAGAAGATCATGCCTCAGAAGAATTTTGAAGAAGTTTGGAGTTGAATAAATCTGTTTGGAGAAAAATGTTCTAAGTCAAGATCTCTATAAGTCACATATTTAATGTTATAGAGAAGTCATTCAAGAACTCTAGAATGACTTATCGAGAAGTCATTCAAACTCCAGAGGGTACCGAAGGATAAGCAATATCTACTCAACGGATGAGCTATATATCTACTCGATGGATGAACAACATCTACTCGACGGATGAGCAATATCTACTCGACAGATAAGCTATACATCTACTCGACGGATGAGCAATATCTACTCAACGGATAAGCAACATCCACCGAAAGTAGAAAAGTCAGGAAAGCTACTCGAGAACTCAAACAGATATCGATAAGTCATTCTTTCACTAGAGAACTCAGAGTTATCGACAAGTCTATATCCATTCGAGAACTCAGAGATATCTAAAAGTCAAGTGAAGTTATGAAGACTAGAGATCTCGATGAGCTGAAGACCTCTACAAGCCAAACTCATTATGGAGTACTAGAGATCTCGATAAGCCTCTATACTTATCGAGATATCAAGTGTTCAAATTAATCAAACTGGAGATCTCGAAGTACAGTCTCAAAGTACAGAATTGCAGATCAGTTTAATATCTAAGATAAACAATCAACAAACAATCCAACAGCTGGATTGCCAAGTCTACAAAAAGCAACTTGAAGTGTGTGCAAGATCAATGGCAAAGATTAACTGACAGAGGAAGATTAAAGTAAACACGGGATACTAAAGATATGTTAAGCCAGAAATGGAAGATTTGCTTTTCTATAAATAGAAATGACAAGTGACAGTTTAGAAATACTAATAGCATGTTTATTATCCACTGTGTAAACTAGCAGTTAACTGAGCTATAAAGTTAACACTGGTCCTCTAGTTAGAAGTAACAATTTAGATCAAAATTCTTGTAACACTCTCGAGAAGAAGTTGAGCTCTTTAACCTCGAAGAAATTAGAAATTTTGTAGCAAAGCATCTTAATTTTTAATATAAAAATTAAGTGAGTTTTGAAGATCCGTGTTCTTTATTTTGTGCAAGTTTAATTTCTGCATGAACACTTTTCTATAAAAGATTTAATTTACTTCGTTCAACCATTATCTTTCAAGAAAAGCCTAAAATCAGAAAAACACATTCACCCCCCTCTGTGTGATTCATTACCTGACAGGTCTTCTTATTGCTCTTCCTTGGCTCCTTGTTATTAAAAACATTTTTTTATCACTATATATAAGCCCTTAGTGGACCTGGACCCTCAAAATCATCAAATTGTACTAAAATCAGGATTCTGGGACCAAAAGGGCGGGGCGGCCGCGCTCAAATCAGCGCGGGCGCGCTGGTTTTTTGGCAGTAAGGCGGGGACGGCCGCTGGTTTCGGTGGCGGCCGCGCCTGGTTTCTGGAGTTTTCTGCTGATTATTCTTTTGGTCGTATCTTGAGTTCTGCTCGTCAGAATTAGGCGATTCAACTGCCCACGCGAAGCTAACGAGATTCTCTTCAACTTGATAATGGCCTAAGCTTCCAATTCTTAGTTATTTTCAGCATATTTCCTTGAAAAACTCCTTTCTTCATTTAACTGATGTCTGAAATGCAATAACACAAAAACATATCAAAAATACCAACAACTTGAGTCCAAAATACCAACTTAAGCTTGTAGTGAAGCATTTCAAGTAGATATAAAATCTACTTATCACACCCCCAAACTTGAATCGGTGCTTGTCCTCAAGCATAAACAAACTCAAATCTATAAAACAAACCTAATGCATGAATGCAACTACGTGAATGTAACTAAAATGACAATACAATCGATCCCCTCAGAATAACCATAACCAACCAACAAGAAAATGCCTCTACGAATGCAATAACTTTTAACAGAGTTCGAATAAATCTCACAAACCAACTCACAAACAAGAAACGTGCGTGTGGACGCTTAATAGATATACTCTCGACATAGATCAATAACCATAACTTATCTATCTTTAAAACAATCACAAGTTTATAAACAAAATAGATGTTAAATGCATAATGACTCACAACACTTCCTTTCTACTAGAGTTATACAAGGATTCATGTTATGCTTGAACACATAATAAAGATGCTTATTTGACTACAATGAATGAGGTCCCAAAAGACTTATACAATAATACCCATGTAGCGAGCGTTAGGTTAGCGGATCCCATACTATAAATTCTTAGGTCACTAGGCACAAAGTCCCCTAGAACTTAATAACTCGAGTATTAAAGAGCTCACTCTTGATCAATTATGTATAAACTAACACATATTTTTTTTCTTCTTGTCTTTTTCTTCTTTTTTTCTTTTTTTTCAATAATTTATGAATGAGCGTGTTTCACTCCATCTCATTCAACCCTAGGCTACTCATAAAAATATGAGTCGGCTACTAGATATTTGACACCTAACCTTATTCACACTAGCAATGAAATCCAAGTTTTTCTCCAATTTTAAAAATCAGTATTTTTACATCATTACGAGAATACCAAAAATTCCAGATATAAAAAACTGATTAAATTTCAACAAATAAACAAATATGATCATGATCTAGATCAACAACAATCCTATAAGACTTGTGATTTTTTTTTTCTGGGCATGCAAATCAATTCATTAAGACTTAAACATCCCTCTATTTGACATCACTACACTCAAATTAACATCAACCAATCAATCAAAAATAGCTCGACCTAAGGGATCATGTTAAATGGATGCAAATGCAACTATATAAACTCACATAAAAACACAAATAAATATGTCATATATGAACAATCATGCAAAAATATGAATGAAATACAACTAAACATGAAACATGAATCTATATGAATCTATATGGATAAACACAAACTAATCCTTACATTATCACCCCCAAACTTAAAATTTTCAATGTCCTCATTGAAGGTAATAATAAGGATTTCAGGCATACCTAGTTGTTAGAGGATCACCCTCTTCGGGTGGAGGATCAGGTGGCCATTCAACCTCGACACCGGTGTCTCGGAAAACAGTACCGAGAGCGTGTGTCAAATTATTTTTATGTCCACTTAGAATGTCTTATAAAGGCTCGAATTGGTGTTTTATACTCAAGTTATTTGTGTATTTGATGTGTTTTTGTAGTGTTTTACATTTCAAGCATAGCTAAAGGATCGAGGAGATTTAACATTGCTTTAGTGCTAAAATGGTGTTAGGAAGGTGTCTTGGATGTTTGCTCGTTGATCGCCATCAAAAATCAGCAAAGAAAACAGAAAGAAGAATTTTCTCCAGAAGGTTAGCGCGGCCGCGCCAGAACAACAGAAGGACAGCGCACCCGCGCTGGAAGAGCGTGCGGCCGCGCCAGGTCGGGCTTTAAGAATTTTGTTTCTACTTGGATTTTGAGGGTTTGAAGCCCAGGATTATTCTACAACATATATAAATCCTAAGAAAGACATTTTTCATAACGGAGACTAAGGAGAAGACAACGAGAAGACCTAGGAGCACAAATACAACCAAGGCGAAGAAGATCTAATTTATTCTTGTGATTCTTTGTTTAAGTTATAATCTTGGATGCTAATTTTCTTATTTGTTGAACCTATTACTCTTGATTACGTACTTTGTTAATTATTCAATTTATAAAGACTTAGTTTATTATACCATGCTTTCATCGGAACCCACGGTGATGATGAGTTCGGTTATGGGCTAATCGTTATCGTGGGGTTCTGGCGGATTTACTTATGGTTTCAATTGTTAATTTATTTCGATACCTTAGTGTGTGGTGATTATATGATATCCTAGTATTGGTTGTGCTTATTATTCTTATGAGCGTCGCAAACTTATAAGATATCGTGTTAATCTCTATTGAAGCGGCAGTGAATTTAGAGGTTTAGAACTTGCCATGCTAGCATATGTTCATGCATTTTTTATGCATGATTTGTAGGTAATTTTAACCATCTTACTTGCCCTATGTAATCATGATAGATAACTTGCACATTAAACCGTTATGTTGTCAAATTCTATAGACATATAGGGTCTCAATATAATTGGTATCTATTCAGCTTCTATCTCTTTTGTGGATGTCTGGTAGTAGGGTATTCATACTATCTCTTATGGGCTAAAAGCTATGATGAATCTTATGAATTAATTGAGCTGATGGCTGCTAATGAATACCAGAACCCAACTAAGAGAATGCCTCAAGGCAAAGTAGCAGGAAATCTGTAAGTGGATATAGCTCCTGTTATAGATTCAAGCTTCAAGCTTTGACGATGAACGTGAATTCTTTGGCTAATTTTGGAATTAATCAGATCACTAGTTTCTGTGAGCTTTGTGCTGGTACGTATGAGACGGAGCTTTGTGTTGGTGCACATGAGACAGAGCAGTGTGCTATCAGCGAATCAGCTCAGTTCATGAGCAACTTTCAGAGGTCGCAGCAACCAGCTCGAGCCACTTATCATCCCAATAACCACAATCATCTTAAATTCAGCTGGAGCAACACTCAGAATGCGGTACAACAGCCTTATCAACAGTATGCAACAAAGCTATACAACCCTCATAGTTTTCAACAGCCGTAATATGCACCAAGATAACAACTCCAACTTCAGCAGCTACCACAATCTAATGAAAAATCTGAATTGGAGGAGTTGAGGCTCATGTGCAAGAGCCAAGTGGTTTCTATTAAGACCTTGGAGAATCAAATTGGGAAGATTGTCAATGCCTTGTTGAATTGACAACCTAGTACACTCCCTAGTGATACTGAAGTGCCAGGCAAAAGGGAAGCTAAAGTGCAGGTTAAGGCAATCACATTGAGGTCTGGGAAGGTTGTAAATCCTGAAAAATCTCAAGTTCTAGAATTTGAAGTCGTGGCTGAAGAAGAAGAGTATAAGGAAGCAGAAGTGGAACCAAGGAAGACAGCTGTTGTCAAAACTCCTCCTGAGGGTAATACAAGGGAAACACATGTCTATTTCCACCTCCTTTTCCTAATAGGCTACAGAAGCAAAAGCTGGATAAGCAATTTGCTAAGTTCTTGGAAGTTTTTAAGAAACTTCAACCTGTAACGCCCCCGAATCCGGGTCAGAAAATTTGGTCGTCACGATGAAACCTCAATCCAAATTAACATGTTTAATCAAAATGCAAATGCCAGCAGAAAATATTTAGCATCTATGAGCCCAAACTAATCCAAGATCTTTTAAGGTTACAGTTCTAGAAACAAGAAGTCCAAATTCCTTAAATAAATTTCACTTCCTTTTAAAACTCTTTTTAACAAATTCCAATTCAATACTAACCCACTAGTATAAACTCAAAAAGATGTATACTAGGCCCAAGTATAAAATAACACAATTATAATATAATATAATATAATATAAACAACCTTACATAACAGAACTTACACTAGTCCGCAAACCCTGGACCAACCATCTTCCAAAAGCTTATTATTTGCTTCCTCGAATTACGCGGTTTAACAGCGCAACCTAATCCTCACTAGAGGTTAAATTTAAAAATAGGCAAGTATGAGCGGAAAAAATGCTCAGCAAGTTCATTATAGCATATATATAGTCATTTTGATATAAAACCGACATCTGCAATAGCGCAGAATATTTTAAAATCATAATTGTTGAAACAGAAATTTAAGTTGAGGAACCCCATAATTGATTCCTTCTCTGTATTCAAAATCCTTTTGATATTTTCGAGCGAGATGCTTCAACAATACTTTGAATCTTGACGAGGATAAAACTCGTAAAACTGTGTTTACGAAAATATCATAAACAACAATAACATGAAACAATGATTATGGATTGAATCATAAACTTTATTCAGAACCGAACTCTTGAAATTAATACTTATTTTGTTGTCATATTAAATTAGATATCAATACGAACTTTGATGCTCACAACATCCCATACTGAATTCAACATCAATCATCTATACTAATACCACCTTTGATCTTTAACAACAAAGTAAGTATCAGCATAAATCAAAAACTGAATCAAAACTGCATTTCACCATTATTCCAAAATAGAAACAGTTGATAAAGCATTTATTCTATGATTATCAAAAATAATAATAATTTAGATTGGGATCATTCACCGACGAACGTACTATCACATGCTGATTAGCTCGTGTGATAGCACAAGGTCATGATTCATAGAAACATATCCCCAAAACACGAGTACTCAAACAAAAAAGCAATATATCTGCTTGTGGCACACATTGTGTCATAATATTTTATATGACACTAAGCAATAGCCCTCCACTGGACCCGCCGCCCCGGTCACTTACGCATTGATCCAATCTTAAAACCTTTTTATTGAAAAGGGGTCATAATAATTGACACCCAGAATAATTTTATTCCCCCATTTACCTGGGTAGGAATACTCACAACCAAATCATTTTTCTCAAAATTCAAAACATTTATAAATCCAGTAATTTGATGAGTAAAAACATTTAACTATTCTGAACATAGAATAGCAGAGAGTTCTTGCATAATAAGCATTGAATTTAGCGATATGTAAAACATTCATCTATCCTGAACTGAAAATAGGGATAACAATACTTGCATAATAGGATTCAAAAATAATTATCACTTGAACAATAAGTGATGACAAGGATACTTGTCTTTGGTTTTTAGCAGTTAGTCACACTCGTAATGACACATCTATTCTGACATTCGGTCTCAAAACATCAACGTCTTTATTCTACTAACCATTTGACCTGCTGCTCATGCAGTGCTGCAAATCCAATATTTCATACTATTCAACTCTACTCTTCATCCATTTCGTCTTGTCCTGATCGTCTCGATCGACTCGTATCTATAATTAGAAAATAACACTTTAATCGTCTAAACGATAATGACTCGACCATCTGGCGTCAAAACCCTATCATCTACCCATACGATAGCCTACACATAAAGAAAATAGTCAAATACAAGACTCTTGACCCACGTAAGCACATAATTTACATAACTCATATATCACATAATTTATATAATACATGTCTCGGTTCGTCAAAAGGTTCGACTCGGTACGTTTAATAAAAACGGGTCAAAATACTTCTTTTCGGTAAATACGTGACTTATAATTAACTTGAAAAACAAGCGACCTTCCGAAACAAAAATATTTGGGTCTCGAAAGTATTTTTATTGAAAGTGGAATAATTTTCTGAGTCTAGACACATTCGTTTCATATTAAACGGATGAACGGTCTATTTTCTACGAATAAAATAAGAATAATTCAATTAACAATGATATTAATTGATTTTTAAATACTCAAATATAATCAACATACCTTTCACTGAAGCTCTTGAACAAACGCCTAGTTATGCAAAGTTTATGAAAGGTATTCTCTCTCGAAAGGTGAAGCTCGATGACTTAGAGACTGTTGCTCTTACGGAGGAAAGCAGTGATGTGCTGCAACAAAAGTTGCCTCTGAAGCTTAAAGATCATGGAATTTTCACTATTCCTTGCACCATTGAAAACTTTTCGTTCGAAAAGTGTTTATGTGATTTGGGAGCTAGCATCAATTTGATGTCGTTGTCTGTCTTCAAGAAGTTGGATTTACCTGATCCAAAGCCTACTTATATGTCCTTGCAGTTGGCCGATCGTTCTATTATACATCCGTGAGGTATTGTGGAGGATGTCTTGGTCAAGGTTGATAAACTCATCTTCCCTGCTGATTTCATAATTCTTGATTTCGAGGAGGATAAGAAGATTCCAATAATCTTGGGAAGACCTTTCTTGGCGACTGGCCGAACCTTGATGGATGTGCAGAAGGGTGAGCTCACTATCCGAGTTCTGGATCAGGATGTGACGTTCAATATTTCCAATGCCATGAAGTTCCCTACTGATAATGAGGAATGCTTAAAAGTGGAATTGGTCGATTCTGTGGTTACCTCGGAACTTGATCAAATGCTAAGGTCTGATGCCTTAGAGAAGGCCTTGTTGGGGAACTCAGATAGTGAAGATGATGAAGGTGATGAGCAGTTGAAGTTTTTAAATGCTTCTCCTCGGAAGCGAAGGCTAGATATGCCTTTTGAATCTCTTGGATTGGAGGAGCTGAACAAGTCTCCAAAGCACCGCAAGCCATCTATTGAGGAAACTCCTACACTTGAGCTTAAACCATTGCCTGAACACTTAAGGTATGCTTTTTAGGTTATGCATCTACTTTGCCTGTTATTATTGCATCTGACCTTTTAGGTAGTGATGAGGAAAAGCTCTTAAAGTTATGAGAGAGTTCAAATCGGCAATTGGATGGACTATAGTAGATATCAAGGGAATCAACCCTTCTTATTACATGCATAAAATTCTGCTAGAGGAAGGAAGCAAGCCAACTATTGAGAAACAGAGAAGGTTGAATCTAATCATGAAATAGGTAGTGAAGAAGGAAATTCTCAAGTGGCTAGATGCAGGGATCATCTATCATATTTCTGACAGTTCTTGGGTGAGCCCAGTTCAGTGTGTGCCGAAGAAAGGAGGCATCACCGTGGTTGCTAATGAGAAGAATGAGCTAATTCCTACTCGAACAGTCATGAGGTGGGGAGTTTGCATGGATTACAGGAAGCTGAACAAGGCCACAGGGAAGGATCACTTACCTCTTCCGTTTATTGATCAGATGCTTGACAGGTTGGCTGGGCATGAATACTATTATCTTCTGGATGGCTATTCGGGTTATAATCAAATTTGTATTGCTCCAGAAAATCAGGAAAATACTACTTTCACTTGTCCATTTGGAACTTTTGCCTTCAGAAGAGTTTCTTTTGGGTTGTGTGGAGCACATGCCACATTTTAGAGATGCATGATGGATATCTTCTCTGACATGATTGGTCAGAATGTGGAGGTGTTCATGGATGATTTCTCTATGTTCGGTGATTCTTTTGACGAGTGCTTGCAAAATCTTGGCGTCATTCTTAAAAGATATATTGAGACCAATCAGGTTCTCAATTGGGAGAAATTTCACTTTATGGTGCAACAAGGCATCATTCTTGGGCACAAGGTCTCCAATAAGGGTCTGAGGTGGACAAAGCCAAGGTGGGGGTCATTGAAAATCTTCCTTCACCAATTTCTGTTAAGGGAGTCCGCAGCTTTCTTGGTCATGCGGGTTTCTATCGGCGGTTCATAAAGGACTTCTCTAAAATCTCTAAACCATTATGCAATCTTTTTGAGAAAGATGTCCCTTTCAAGTTTGATGACGAGTGCCTATATACTTTTGAGAGCTTAAAGAAGAGCTTGATCACGGCACCGATCATAACTGAACCTAATTGGGATGAACCTTTTGAAATGATGTGCGATGCAAGTGACTATGCAGTTGGAGTAGTTCTTGGGCAAAGGAAGAATAATATATTTCATGTGGTTTACTATGCTAGTAAGACCCTCAATAGAGCTCAACTGAACTATACTACTACTGAGAAAGAGCTATTGGCTATTGTCTATGGTTTTGAGAAGTTTCGATCTTATTTGCTTGGGATGAAGGTGACAGTTTTCACTGATCACGCTGCGATTCACTATCTCGTCTCGAACAAGGACTTGAAGCCTAGACTGATTCGATGGGTTCTTTTACTTCAGGAATTTGAGTTGAAGATCAAGGACAGAAAAGGTACTGAGAATCAGGTTGCTGATCATCTCTCTCGTTTAGAGTATCCAATTACAACTTCACAGAATAAGACATTGATAAATGAATCTTTTCTGGATGAACAATTGTTTGGGGTGCAAGAGGAAGAACCGTGGTTTACAGACATTGTGAACTACCTTGTGAGCAACATTATGCCTCTAGACTTGTCTTCTTCTCAAAGAAAGAAGTTTTTTCATGAGGTGAAGTGGTACATGTGGAATGAGCCGTTTTTGTTTAGGCAAGGAGCTGACCAAATCATTAGGAGATGTATTCCGTACAGAGAAACGGGGGGAATCTTGCGAGATTGTCATTCGACTATTTATGGAGGCCACTATAATGGAGAAAAGACAATAGCTCGTATCCTTTAAGCAGGATTCTTCTGGCCTACATTGTTTAAGGATGCGCATCAGTTTGTTTTGAAGTGTGATCGATGCCAGCAGATTGGTAATATGTCCAAGAGGGATGAGATGCCTCTTAATGTGCTTCTCGAGGTTGAGGTCTTTGATGTTTGGGGAATTGACTTCATGGGGCCATTTGTCTCATCTTACAATAATCAGTATATCTTGTTGGCGGTTGATTACGTCTTGAAATGGGTGGAAGTCAAGGATTTGCCGACAAATGATGGAAAAGTAGTGCTTAATTTTCTTCACAAGCAGATATTCACAAGATTTGAAACTCCGAGAGTCATAATCAGTGACGAGGGATTGCATTTCTGCAATCACAAGTTCACTGCTATAATGCAGTGATATAACGTGAATCATCGCATTGCTACAACCTACTATCCTCAGACTAGTGGTCAAGCTGAGGTATCTAATAGAGAGATCAAGCGTATTCTAGAGAAAGTTGTATGTCCATCAAGGAATGATTGGTCTTTGAAGCTGGATGAAGCTCTATGGGCGTATCGAACAGCATACAAGACTTCGCTAGGCATGTTACCGTTTCAGTTGGTTTATGGTAAGGGATGTCATTTGCCTGTGGAGTTAGAGCATAAAGCGTATTGGGCTTTGAAGAAATTGAACCTTGATATGGATGCAGCTGGGAAGAAAAGGATACTTCAATTGAATAAACTCGATGAGTTTAGACTTCAAGCATATGAGAACAACAAAATGCACAAGGAGAAAGTCAAGAGGTGGCACAATAGGGGTCTAGTGCTCAAATCATTTATGCTGGGACAACAAATTCTTTTGTTTAACTCTCGTCTCCGTCTTTTTCCTAGAAAATTGAAGTCGAGATGGTCAGGGTCGTTTGTTATCAAAACTGTGTTTCCACATGGAGCGGTGGAAATTTTTGAGAATGACCCAGGATAAGCATTCAAGGTGAATGAACAACGATTGAAGCATTACTATAGGGATACGGCAAACCATGAGGTGGTTAGTGCCATTTTATTGTCCACTTGATCTCGGGATTCTACGTCAAGCTAGCGACGTAAACCAAGCACTTCTTGGGAGGCAACCCAAGTTTGTTATACATTAGTAGATAGAGGAAGAAGAAAACAAGAAGAAAACTACAAAAAATCAAAAAAATGAAAAATTTCAGTGTCAACTACAGTAGCACGGCGCGCCCGTGCTAAGAAGCGGGGCGGCCGCGCTGGTTTTCCAGAAGCACGGCGTGCCCCAGCTGCCAGGCGTGAAGGCCGCGCTGGCTCCCTATAACTGAAAAAAGGGTAAAAAATCAGAAATTCATTGCAAAATCATATTCTAACCAAATTTCCCTCTCCCACTTCCCATATTTCCCTCTCCAAATCAGTTTCAGTCACCCCATTACTCCCATTATTCCCTTAATCAAATCCCACTTCTTTTCCAAAACTAATACCTAATTTTTTATATATACACACATTTATACACAATCTTCTCCATCACTTTTCAATTCTCAAAACTCTAAATCTCTCTTACACACATCTTTTCTCTCAAACTTATTTGAATTCAATGGCACCCAAGAGACAAAGAACTCAAGTTAGCAGCAACACTACCGATTCTTCAAGTGTTGGGGGTGTGAGGCCCAAGTTTTCTACTCTGGAGGCTGAAACGGAGTATACGAGGTTGCTATCGAAGCCCATAGCGAAAGAGAGAGGATTTCTACCATCGGGGAGGGATGGTAAGTTGCTTGAGATGATTCTAGAGATGGGTTAGGTCGCTTTTTGCGAGGCACCCGCTGTTGTGCCCATGAGTGTGGTTCGCGAGTTTTACGCGAATGCGAAGACGGATAAGAATAGTTTTACTGTGGTGAGGGGGTTGACGGTGGATTACAGTGCTGAGGTTATTCATCGGGTGATAAATCAGCCCGAACGATAGCCGGGTCAGGATGATTGGGTGATGAAGACTGGCGAGGATATTAACTTGGATTTCATTATTGCTATATAGTGTGTGTCAGAGTCTTAGTGGAAGTTCAAGAGGGTCATGAACGAATATGCCACTTTCCCTGTCTCTTGCATGAACAGGTATGCCCGTGCATGAAACTTTTTTATTTGTGCTAACATTATGCCCTCATCACATGTGCATGATATTACAGTGGACCGGGCAAAGCTGTTGTGGGGTATTCTACAGGGTGATTATGTGGACTTGGGGTCGGTGATTTATCAGGGTATATTGAGGTTTCTGCGTGGGAGCACTACAGGTTCTATTCCATATGCATCGATTGTGACGAAGTTATGTGTGGCCGTTGGATTTCATTGGCACGCACACGAGCAGCTGTAGTTACCTAGTGCCCCGATTGATAGTTCGACGATAGCAGTGATGCAGGAGTGGGGAGGAGGTAAGCCTGATAAGAACGGGCTCGATTACTCCTATGACCACTTGCCGGGTGGCCATCCAGCTGATCAGACATATACTAATGTGACGACTCAGGCAAGTAGAGCAGCTTGGAGAGCTCAGTTGGGCAAGGCCGGTCCTTCACAGTCGCAGCAGCAGGAGGATGAAGCAGATGACAGTGTCGGTTTGGGTTCAGTGCAATATAGTGAGGCGGATGGATGCGATGCATGACATCCATAATAGGTTTGCACATGATCTCACCCATGCGTTGATGACTACATTCAGAGCCATAGGAGTTGATATCCAGTGGCCAGTTTTTGGTGAGGACTCTCTGTACCCGCCTCCTGACACTCATGACACTCAACCCGTTGAGGGTGATGATCCTGATTCCGAGTAGGTATGCCTGATTCCTAACTATTACCTTCACTGAAGACAGTGAATATTTTAAGTTCAGGGGTGGTAGTTAAGGAATATGTTTGTGTGTGTCTATATAGTTGCATATTCATGATAGTTTAGTTCATATAGTTGCATATTTATCATCTAGTTTTTTTTTGTTTTTTTATTATCATATTAGTATATTGCATATAGTGTTATGCATTTGCTTTATACCATGATCCTTTAAGTTGATTTTTTTGATTGATTTGTGATATGCTAGTGTAGTGATGTCGTATAGAGGAATGTTAAGTCCTATCGAGTTGATTTGCATGATAGAAATAAAAAAATTCAACAAGTCTTTTAGGTTGCTTGAGTGCTAGATCATGATCATGTCTTATTTGTTTGTCAAGATTGAATCACTTGTTTATATTTAGAATTTAGGATATTCTCTTAATGGCAATTTAAAAAATTGGAGAAAAATATTGGATTTCATTGCTAGTTGTGGCTAGTTGTTAAATGGCTAGTAGCCGGCTCATATTTATATGAGTAGTCTAGGGTTGAACGAGATGGAGCGAAACGCACTCGTTCAGAAATCATGTGAAAAAAGTAGAAAAAAAATGTGTTATGAATAATTGATCACGAGTGGGCTCTTTAATACTCGAGTTATTAAGTTCTTAGGGGACTTTGTGCCTAGTGACCTAAGGTTTTTTTAGTCTGGGATCCACTAACCTAACGCTCGTTACATGGGTATTATTGCATAAGTCTTTTGTGGACCTCACTCATTGCACGATCAAATAAGCATATATGTATTTGTTATATGTTAGCAATAAAAGCATGAATCCTTGTATAACTCCGATATAAAAATTGAAGTGTTAACAACCATTTTGAGTTTATCATATATTCTATTTATAACCTTGTGATTGCCTTGATGAGTAGTGAATCATGATTATTGATCTAGTTGTGATAGTATATCTGTTAAACATTTGCACACACACACGTTTCTGGCTTGTAAGTTGAATTGTGGGATTTGATTGATCTTTGTGCGAATAACTACATTTGTTGAGATGTTGCGCATTGGTTGGTTTAGTTATTCTGAGGGGATCGTTGCATTCATATAGTTGCATTCATGTATTTTTATTTCTTGTTCTTTGAGTCTGTTTATGTTTGAGTACAAACATCGGTTCAAGTTTGGGAGTGTGTTAAGTGGCATTTATGTCCACTTAGAACATCCTATAAAGGCTCGAATTGGTGTTTTGTACTCAAGTTATTTGTGTATTTGATGTGTTTTTGTAGTGTTTTGCATTTCAGGCATAGATAAAGGATCGAGAAGATTTAGCACTGTTTTGGTGCTAAAATGGTGTTAGGAAGGTGTTTGGATGTTCGCTCATTGATCGCCATCAAAAATCAGCAAAGAAAACAGAAAAAAAGAATTTTCTTCAGAAGGTCAGCGCGCCCGCTCCAGAACAACAAAAGGACAGCGCGCCTGCGCTTGGAGAGCGCGTGGCCGCGCCAGGTCGGGCTTTCGGAATTCCTGTTTCTACTTGGATTTTGAGAGTTTGAAGCCCAGGATTATTCTATAACATATATAAATCCTAAAAAAGACGTTTTTCATAACGGAGACTAAGGAGAAGACAACGAGAAGACCTAGGAGCATAAATACAACCAAGGCGAAGAGGATCTAGTTTATTCTTGTGATTCTTTGTTTAAGTTGTCATCTTGGATACTAGTTTTCTTGTTTGTTGAACCTATTACTCTTGATTACGTACTTTGTTAATTATTCAGTTTATAAAGACTTAGTTTATTATACCATGCTTTCATCGGAACCCGCGGTGATGATGAGTTCGGTTATGGGCTAATCGTTATCGTGGGGTTCTGGCGGATTTACTTATGGTTTCAATAGTTAATTTGTTTTGATACCTTAGTGTGTGGTGATTGTATGATATCCTAGTATTGGTTGTGCTTATTCGTCTTATGAGCGTCGCGAACTTATAAGATAGTGTGTTAATCTCTATTGAAGTGACAGTGAATTTAGAGGTTTAGAACTTGCCATGCTAGCATAGGTTCATGTATTTGTCATGCATGATTCGTAGGTAATTTTAACCATCTTACTTGCCCTATGTAATCATGATAGATAACTTGCGCATTAAACCGTTATGTTATCAAATTCTATAGACATATTGGGTCTCAATATAATTGGTGTTCATTCAGCTTATATCTCTTTTGTGGATGTGTGGTAGTAGGGTATTTGTACAACGAAAGTTAGTGTTTACTAGTTTTGTGTTGTCTGATTAGTGTCATCACCATTGCATGTTAAGGATAAGAACAATGACTTTGAATGAAGTAGTAATGAAGTTAGAATCTCATGTTTGTCTCATATAGTAAATCAACCTTTAATTCTCTCAGTTAATTTTATGTTAGTTAATATCATAGTTATAAACAAACCAAATTGTTATTCGTCTTAGCATTGAATAATAACCATACCATAGTTGCATAAGTACACATTCTTAAATTAACCTAAACCAGTCCCTGTGGGAATGAACTAGAAAGAATATTATATTACTTGCGAACGCGTATACTTGCATGAATATTAGCATGTGTTTTCGTCCAACACAAATCTTCAGCAAAATGTTGGTGGATGTCATGCATGGCCTCAATACGTAGAATTAACCCCTAATACTGCGCATCCTCTATAAGCACGGGAGAAATCGGTTGGTCACCCTTCAAATTATCATAGATTTATTCTAACCCCTTGTCAGTTGGTGTACCTAAGAATGCATAACTCAAGTGATCTGGCAGTGGGTTGAGCTCAAGTGTGGGAGCTTCTTCAATAGACGGCTTAAGACGCTCCTGAGAAATTTTCAGCTCTGCTAACCCAAGAGAATCAAATGGCATATCCAACTCCCTCTTCCATGGAGGTGCATTCAAAACCTGTAGTTGCTCTGCTCCTTCTTCATCTTTAATAACTGATTCCCCTATTAAGGATCTCTCTAAGGTATCTGACTTTGGTAATTGCTCAAGCTCCGAATTCACTATAGAATCGACCCGCTCTACTTTAAAGCACTGCTCTTTATCCATGGGTAACTTTATTGCCTTGAACACATTAAAAAAGACCTTCTGATCTTGAACCTTCATCGTAAGCTCTCCTTTTTGCACATTGATCATAGTTCGGCCAGTAGCTAAGAATGGTCTTCCCAAGATAATGGGAATCTTCTTATCTTCCTTAAATTCCAGAATTACAAAATCAGTAGGGAAGATGAGTTTGTCCACCTTAACCAAAAAATCCTCCACTATTCCTTGCGGATAAGTGATGGTCCGGTCGGCCAACTGTAAGGACATGTTTGTCTATTTTGGCTCAGGCAAATCAAGTGTCTTGAAGACAGATAAAGGCATGAGATTGATGCTAGCTCCCAAGTCGCACAAACACCTATCGAAACATAGATTGCCAATTGTAAAAGGTATCGTGAAGCTTCCTGGATCTTTAAGTTTAGGTGGGAGTTTCTGTTGTAACACAACACTGCACTCTTTCGTTAGAGCAACGATTTCCAACTCCTTAAGTTTTAGCTTCCGAGATAGAATACCCTTCATGAACTTAGCATAGCTCAGCATCTGTTCTAGAGCTTCAGCAAAAGGTATGTTAATGTGCAACTTCTTGAAAACTTCCAAAAACTTGGCAAATTGCTTGTCGAACTTATGCTTTTAAAGCCTTTTTGGAAATGGGGGAGGTGGATAGACTTGTTTATCCCCTGTATTACCCTCAGGAGGATTGTTTGCAACAGCTTTCTTCTTCGGTTCCACCTCAGCATCCTTCTGTATAACTTTTTAAGCTACAATCTCATTTTTTGGAATTGGAAGGGTGCAGACGCACCTGTATTCTGGATAGAATTTTCAGACTATTCATCTTGCTGAAATTGGGGGCTTGCGACCTTTCCAAACCTCAAGGTGATGGTGTTCACCTGTTCTTTAACTTCCCTCTTGCCTGGATTGGCTTCAGTATCACTAGGAAGCGTTCCTGGTAGTCAATTTAATAAGACGTTAGCAATTTGCCCTATTTGGTTCTCCATAGTCTTGATAGAAATAACCTGACTTTGGCATATAAGAGCCTGGTTTTTGCACATGAGCTTTAACTCCCCCGATTCAGATTTTTCATTCGAAAATTGACCTGCACCTCCATGAGTTTGTTATTGAAGTTGGAATTGTTATCTTGGTGCAAATTGTTGCTGAAAACCAGGAGGATTGAATTGTTTGTTTCCAAATTGCTGGAACGGCTATTGCATCACATTCTGATCGTTGTTTTAGCTGAAGTTAGGACAATTCTAGTTTCCAAGATAATAAGTTTCTGGAATTGGTTGCTCCGATCTCTGAAAGTTGCTCACAAGATGAGCTGATTCACTAGATATAGCTTATTGCTCCGTCACATGCGAACCTGCACACAACTCACAAACACTGGTTATCTGATTAACACCATAGTTAACCAGAGAATCGATCTTCATAGACAATGCCTTTAGTTGAGCAGCTATAGTCGTAGCTGTATCCACCTCCAGAATTCCTGCTACCTTTCCATGAGGTAGTCTCTGAGTTGGGTTCTGATATTCATTGGAAGCCATCAATTCAATTAACTCATTAGCTTTATCATAGCTCTTAGCCTATAAGGCTCCACCTGATGCTGCATCGAGCATGGGTCTGGATTGTGCTCCCAAACCATTGTAAAAGTAATTGATAATCATCCAATCAGGCATGTCATGATGAGGACACTTCCTAAGCATCTCCTTGTAGCGCTCCCAAACTTTATATAATGATTCTCCCAATTGCTGTGCAAATTGAGTAAGAGGGTTCCTGATTGCAACTGTCTTCGTTATAGGGAAGAATTAAGTAAGAAACTTCTGAGCACGATCCTCCCAAGTAGTAATTGAACCAGCTGGTAGAGAGTGTAACCAGCTCTTAGTCTTGTCCCTCAGAGAGAATGGGAAAAGTCTCAGCTTCACAGCATCTTTTGAAATATTGTTGAACTTGAAGATGTCACAGATCTCGATGAAATCCCTAATATGCATATTAGGATCTACCGTTGGAGAACCCCCAAACTGGATCGAATTCTGTACCATCTGAATCATGCCATGCTTGCTTTCAAAGGTATTAGCTGCGATTGCTGGCCTTACAATGCTAGATTGAATGTCATTGATCTTGGGTTGTGAAAAATCCATCAACGCTTTTGTTGGTGCTGCTGGATCTCCCATTGTAATGAGTACCTGAAACACAAACAAGTAAACCGTAAAAGTAAAAGAATCTGAGTCAGTGAACTTTAGCGGCCACTGATGTCAAGCACATAAACTAAAATTTAACACCGAGTACCCGACAGCGGCGCCAAAAACTTGGTAGGGCGAAAACAAGTGCTAAAATTACACGCAAGTATACGCGTTTGCAAGTAGTATAAGATATAAATCAGATTCGTACCCACAAAGACTCTTTTCAGTTAAATTAAGATTATGCACCTATGCAACAATGGCATGGCTATCGCTCAATGCTAAGACAATAATAAGTTGAGATGTTTATAACTAAGATCAAACTAACATGCAATTAACTAAGAATAAAAGTGATTGAATTAACTATATGAGACAAACATGGGATTCTAACTTCACGGCACCAAGCTTCAAGAGAAGCCTCGTGTACTCCTCTTCAGCCACAGGAGTAGAAAACCTTGGCCTCAGACCACCCACATATGAAGAATCGATGGTGCTGTTGCTAACTTGCGTTCTTTGCTTCTTCGATGCCATTAGGATTGAATAAGAGAGAATAAAAGTTAAGTGTTTGAGAGAGATTTGTGTTTGAGAATTTGTGATGTGGTGGAAAATTTTGTGTATAAGTGTATGCATTTATATGTGGAGAAGTGAGAATTCGATAAGGAATATAAGTGGGAATTAATTATGGGAATCGTGGAAATAATGGGTTTGATTTGGAGAGGGAATTATGGGATGTGGAAGAGTAAAAATCAGGTTAGAATTGATTTTTGAGTAAAAATCCCGATTTTCTCTTCATTCTTCTGTTTTTATTTTTTTTCCGAACAGGGACCCGACGCGGGCGCGCGCTTGGACAGCGCGGGCGCGCGCTTGGACAGCGCGGGCGCGCTCATTCTCTAGAAAACCGGCACGGGCGCACACTTGGACAGCGCATGCGCGCTTACCTTCTGGGAAAACAGCGCGGCCGCACGCTGGATCAGCACAGGCGCGCTTGGTCACTGGAGTTGGCCCTGAATTTTTTTCTTTTTTTATGTTTTTCTCCTTCCTTCTCGCTTCCTCTACCTACTAATGTACAACAAACTTGGGTTGCCTCCCAAGAAGCACTTCTTTTACTTCGCTAGCTCGACGTAGAACCTTGAGCTCAAATGGACAATAGAACGGCACTAACCACCTCGCGGTTTACCGTGTCACCATAATAATGCTTCAACCTTTGACCGTTTACCTTGAATTCTTGGCCCGGATCATTCTCAAAAATTTCCACCGCTCCATGTGGAAACACAGTTTTGATTATGAAGGGCCCTGACCACCTTGACTTCAACTTTCCAGGAAAAAGACGGAGACGAGAGTTGAACAAAAGAACTTGTTGCCCCGACACAAATGATTTGAGCACTAGACCCTGATCGTGCCACCTCTTGACTTTCTCCTTATACATCTTATTGTTCTCCTAAGCTTGAAGTCGAAACTCGTCGAGTTCATTCAATTAAAGCATCCTCTTCTTTTCAGCCGCATCTAAGTCAAGATTCAATTTCTTTAAAGCCCAATAAGCCTTATGCTCGAGCTCCACAAGAAAATGACACCCCTTACCATATACCAACTGAAACGGTAACATTCCCAATGGAGTCTTATATGCTGTTCTATAAGCCCAAACTGCTTCATCAAGCTTCAAAGACCAATCTTTCCTCGATGGACACACCACTTTCTCTTAAATGTGCTTAATCTCTCTGTTAGACACCTCAGCTTGACCATTTGTCTGAGGATGATAAGCCGTGGCAATGCGATGATTCACATTATACCTTCTTATCATAGCAGTGAACTTGCGATTGCAAAAGTGCGACCCCTCATCACTGATTATGACTCTTGGAGTTCCAAACCTTGTGAATATCTGCTTGTGAAGAAAATTAAGCACCCCTTTCGCATCGTTCGTTGGCAACGCCTTAACTTCAACCCATTTCGACACGTAATCAACCGCCAACAAGATATACTAATTGTTACAAGATGAGACAAATGGCCCCATGAAGTCAATTCCCCAAACATCGAAGACCTCAACCTCTAGAAGCACATTAAGAGGCATCTCATCCCTTTTGGGCATATTACCCACACGTTGACATCGATCGTATTTCAAAACGAATTGTTGAGCATCTTTAAACAAGTTTGGCCAAAAGAAACCTGCTTGAAGAACACGAGCTGCCATCTTCTCTCCACCATAATGTCCTCCATAAGCCGTTGAGTGGCAATCTCGCAAGATCCCCTCTGTTTCGCTGTAAGAAATACATCACCTGATGATTTGGTCAGCTCCTTGTCAAAAAAGAAACGGCTCATCCCACATATACCACTTCAGTTCATGTAGAAACTTCTTCCTTTGAGCATAAGATAAGTCGGGAGGCATGATATTACTCACAAGGTAGTTCACAATTTCTGCAAACCACGGTTCTTCTTCTTGCACTCCAAACAGCTGCTCGTCGGGAAAAAACTCATTTATCAATGTCCTATCCAATGAAGTAGCATTAGAATTCTCTAAACATGAGAGATGATCAACGACTTGATTTTCAGTTCCTTTTCTGTCCTTGATCTCTAGCTCAAATTCTTGAAGCAAAAGAACCCATCTAATCAATCTAGGCTTCGATTCCTTCTTTGAGACGAGATATCGAATTGCAGCGTGATCAGTGAAAACTGTCACCTTAGTCCCAAGTAGATAAGATCAAAATTTCTCAAAACCATAGATAATAGCCAAAAGTTCTTTCTCCATAGTAGTATAATTTAGTTGAGCATCATTTAGGGTCTTATTAGTATAGTAGACCACATGAAATATGTTGTTCTTCCTCTGCCCAAGAACTGCTCCAACTGCATAGTCACTTGCATCGCACATCATCTCAAAAGGTTCATTCCAATCAGGTGCAGTTATGACCGGTGCCGTGATTAAACTTTTTTTCAAAGTCTCAAAAGCTGCAAGGCACTCGTCATCAAACTTGAAATGAACATCTTTCTCTAGCAAACTGCACAATGGCTTTGAAATTTTAGAGAAGTCTTTGATGAAATGCCTATGGAACCCCGCATAACCAAGAAAACTGTGAATTCCCTGAACAGAAATAGGTGGAGGAAGATTCTCAATGACCCCCACCTTGGCTTTGTCCACCTCAAGACCCTTACTAAAAACCTTGTGCCCGAGAATAATGCCCTGTCGTACCATAAAGTGACATTTCTCCCAATTGAGAACCAGGTTGGTCTCAACACACCTCTTGAGAACGTTTCCAAGATTTTGCAAGCATTCATCAAAAGAATCGCCAAATACAGAGAAGTCGTCCATGAATACCTCCACATTCTGGCCAATCATATTAGATAAGATGGCCATCATACATCTCTGAAATGTGGCTGGTGCACCACACAGACCAAAAGAAACTCTTCTGAAGGCAAAAGTATCAAATGGATAAGTGAAGGTAGTCTTTTCCTGATCTTCTGGAGCGATACAAATCTGATTGTAACTCGAATAGCCGTCCAGCAGACAGTAGTACTCATGACCAGCCAATCTGTCAAGTATCTGGTCAATGAAGGGCAAAGGGAAGTGATCCTTCCTAGTGGCTTTATTCAGCTTCTTATAGTCCATGCAAACTCTCCACCCCGTGACTGTTCGTGTAGGAATAAGCTCATTCTTCTCATTTGCTATCACAGTAATTCCACCTTTCTTTGGCACACATTGAACCGGGCTTACCCATGAACTGTCAGAAATAGGATAGATGATCCCTGCATCTAGCCACTTAAGAATTTCCTTAATCACTACTTCCTTCATGATTGGATTAAGTCGTCTTTGCTGCTCGACCGTAGGCTTGCTACCTTCCTCTAGAAGAATTTTATGCATACAGTAAGAAGGGTTGATTCCCTTGATATCTACTATAGTCCAACCAATTGCCGATTTGAACTCTCTCATAATCCTCAGAAGTTTTTCCTCATCACTACCTGAAAGGCCAAATGCAATAATAACAGGCAAAGTAGATGCATCACCTAAAAACGCATACCTCAAATGCTCAGGTAAAGGCTTAAGCTCAAGAGTGGGAGCTTCCTCAATAGATGGCTTGAGGCGTTTAGGAGTTTTGTTCAATTCTTCCATTCCAAGAGATTCAAAAGGCATATCAATCTTCCTCTTCGAAGGAGAAGCATTCAAATATTGAATTGCTCTTCATCTTCGTCATCTTCACTATCTGAATTTCCCAATTAGGCTTTTTCTAAAGCATCGGACCTTAGCAATTGATCAAGTTCTGAAGTAACCACAAAATCAACCAATTCCACCTTTAAGCACTCCTAATTTTTTGTAGGAAATTTCATAGCATTGAACACATTAAAAGTTACATCCTGATCCAGCACTCGCATTGTGAGCTTACCCTTCTACACATCTATCAAGGTTCGGCCAGTCGCCAAGAAAGGTCTTCCCAAGATTATGGGAATCTTCTTATCCTCCTCGAAATTAAGAATTATTAAATCAGCAGGGAAGATGAGTTTATCAACCTTGACCAATACATCCTCCACAATACCTCGCGGATATGTAATAGAACGGTCGGCCAACTGCAAGGTCATATAAGTCGGTTTTGGATCAGGTAAGTCCAATTGCTTGAAGGTTGACAAGGGCATTAGATTAATGCTAGCTCCCAAGTCACATAAGCATATGTCAAAAGACACTTTTCCAATAGTATACGGAATAGTGAAGCTTCCTGGATCTTTAAGCTTCGGAGGCAACTTCTGTTGCAGCACAGCACTGCATTACTCCGTAAGAGCGACTGTCTCCAAATCATCTAGCTTCACTTTCCGAGAGAGAATACCTTTCATAAATTTTGCATAACTAGGAATCTGCTCAAGATCCTCAGCGAAAGGTATGTTGATATGAAGTTTCTTGAACACCTCAAGAAACTTCTTAAATTGATTATCCAACTTTTTCTTCTGCATCCGCTTAGGAAAAGGCGGTGGAGGATAGATCTGTTTCCCCCATGTATTACCCTCATGAGGAGTGTGCTCAATAGTAGTCTTCCTTGGTTCCACTTCTACTTTCTACTGCTCTACTTATTTCTTAGCCCCAACTTCTCCAGTCAACGCTTGAGTTTATTTGGAATTCACAACCTTTTCAGACCTCAAAGTGATTGCCTTTACCTGCTCCTTAGCTTCCCTCTTTCCTGGCACTTCAGTGTCACTAGGTAGTGTACCAGGCTGATAATTTAGCA
This sequence comes from Apium graveolens, assembly GCF_009905375.1. Taxonomy (NCBI): domain Eukaryota; kingdom Viridiplantae; phylum Streptophyta; class Magnoliopsida; order Apiales; family Apiaceae; genus Apium; species Apium graveolens. The sequence goes on along the minus strand of NC_133650.1, from coordinate 95,369,265 downwards.
AGGTATTGGAAATTTGCCCAATTTGATTTTCCCAGGTCTTGATAGAAACGGCTTGACTTTTGCACATAAGCTTCAACTCCTCTAATTCAGATTTTTCATTAGCTTGCTGCAGCTGGAGTTGTTGTCTTGGTGCATATTGTGGTTGTTAAAAACCAGGGGGTTGTACTGCTTAGCTGGATACTGCTGATAAGGCCGTTGAACCGCATTCTGAGCGTTGCTCTAATTGAAATTAGGATGATTGCGGATGTTGGGATGATAAGTGGCTGGTAGAGGTTGCTGTGAACGCTGAAAGTTGCTCACGAACTGAGCTGATTCACTAGAAATTGTGCACTGATCAGTCTCATGGGCACTAGAACAAAGCTCACAGATGCTAGTGATTTGATTTACTCCATAATTAGCCAAAGTGTCCACCTTCATCGTCAAAGCCTTAAGTTGGGCAGCTATAGCAGTTGTTGCATCCAACTCCAGAATTCCTTCTACCTTTCCCTGAGTCAGTCTCTGGGAAGGATTCTGGTACTCATTAGCAGCCATCAGTTTAATAAGTTCATAAGCTTCATCTTATCTTTTAGCCCACAAGGCTCCTCCTGATGCTGCATCAAGCATGGGTCTAGAAGTAGCACCCAATCCATTATAAAAATAGTTAATAATCATCCAATCAGGCATGCCATGGTGTGGGCACTTCCTTAGCATCTCCCTATATCGATCCCAAGCCTCACTTAAAGATTTTCCAGTTTGCTGAGCAAACTGAGTAAGAGTATTCCTGATTGCAGCAGTTTTTGCCATAGGGAAGAATTTAGTGAGAAACTTTTGAGCAAGATCTTCCCAAGTGGTGATAGACCCTACTGGTAGAGAATGTAACCATCACTTAGCTTTGTCCCTCAGAGAGAACGGGATGAGTCGCAGCTTGATAGTATCTTCAGTCACATCATTGAGCTTGAAAGTGTCGTAGATCTCGATGAAATCCCTGATGTGCATGTTGGGGTCTTCAGTAGGAGAACCCCCAAACGGAACTGAGTTCTGTATCATCTGAATCGTGCTTGACTTGATCTCAAAAGTGTTAGCCTGATGGCTGTCCTGATGATGCTTGACTGAATGTCATTAATCTTAGGCTGAGAATAGTCCATCAAAGCCTTAGGGTTTTCTGCTTGATCACCCATCTCTACTAAAGCTAGTTCATCGACTTTCTCTTCTTCTTCTACCTTCTTTTCTTCCTCAAAAACTTCCCTTCGAACTACCACAAGTTCTTCCTCAGCTTTATCCAGAGTTCTCTTATGAGTACGCGAACGCGTATGCATACACCCTCGCTAGAGTACCTGAAATAAGACAGGGAAACAAATAAGTAATAATGTCCGAGTCAATAAACTTTAACGACCACTGATGGAAAGCACATAAATTATAAATTAACACTGCAGTCCCCGACAACGGTGCCAAAAACTTGTTAGTCGCTAAACACGCGCTAATAATAAACGCAAGTATACGAGTTCGCAAGTAGTATATAATATTTTCTAGTTCGTTCTCATAGAGATTGGCTTTGGTTAACTATTTAATTTATGCACTTAAGCAACAATGTATAGTTATTATTCAATTCTAAGATGATAATAAATTGAGGTTGTTTATAACTAAGAATTAAACTAACAATTATAACTAAGAGAACAAGATTGGTTGAATTAATATACATGACAAACATGGGATTCTAACTTCATTAAATACTTCATTCAATAGCCTTATTGTTCTTAACCTTAGCATGCAATGGTGATGACACTAATCAGACAACACGAAACTGATAAACGCCAACTTTCATTGCACGAGTACCATGTTGGATATATTTGAGATGTCATGTCTAATATGTTTCATGTTTAGTTTTCAGATCTTAACTAACAGGAAATATCAGTACTTACTGGAATCATGACTTATTGGAAGTCAGGACTTAAGGATATCAGAACTTAGATTATCAGAAGATAATATCATAAGATGGATATCATAACTTAAGTACTGGAGGATGAACAGTTAAGGAAGAAAGCTGATTCACAGGAAAAAAGATCGAGACTAATACAAGAAGAAGATATGCATGGAAAGAGTTAGAGGACTAGAAGAATTATATAAGATATCTGGTTGATATATTTTAGGAGACAGAATTATATTCCATATCAACTAGAAGTTATCTTGTAACTGTGTGTCTATATAAACACAGACATAGGTTTACTCTATAAGAGTTACGATCATCGAGAAGATCATATACTGTAACCTAGCAGCTCTCGTGATATTTGTTCATCACTGAGAGAGAACAGTTCCATTGTAACAAAGTTTGTTATATCGAATACATCTGTGTTCTGTTACTTGTGCTTTAAATCGATTTGATTGTATTCTACACTGTATTCAACCCCCTTCTACAGTGTTGTGTGACCTAACAAATGGTATCAGAGCCTATCTGTTAATACACATACAGTAAAGATCCAAAATAATCATGTCTGAAGAAGCAGAAAATCCAATCAAGCCCGCTAAAACTGAAAAAACTCCAAAAACTCAAACCCATAGTCGATATGAGACTATCAGGGTTCCCATACTGAGACCGTCTGAGTATCCCATATGGAAAGTGAAGATGGCTATGTTTTTGGAAGCTACAGATCCAGAATACCTTGACAGAATTAATGAAGGACCGCATAAGCCAACCAAGCTCTCTGTTGTAGTTGCAGATCATCCAGCAAAGACCATACCAAAGGAGAAAAGTCAATACACAGCTGAAGATATCTCATCTATTACCAAGGATGCAAAGGTAAGGCATTTGTTGCATAGTGCCATTGATAATGCCATGTCAAATAGGGTAATTCAATGCAAGACTGCAAAGGAGATATGGGATGCTTTGGAGACAAGGTGTCAGGGAACTGATGCAATCAAGAAAAATAGGAGGACTATACTCACTCAAGAGTACGAGCACTTTGGCTCAAAAAGTGATGAGTTATTAACTGACTTATATGACAGGTTTGTCAAACTCTTGAATGATCTGTCACTGATGGACAAGGAATATGACATTGAAGATTCAAATCTAAAATTCCTTTTAGCTCTTCCTGAAAGTTGGGATTTGAAATCTACTATTATAAAAGATAACTATGCTCTTGATGAAACTACTCTTGATTAAATTTATAGAATGCTCAAGACTTATGAACTTGAGATGGATCAAAGAAGCAAGAGACATGAGAGAAAGTCAAGATCAGTTGCTCTTAATGCTGAGAAGGAATCCACCAAAGTGGTTGTCTCAAAGAAAGGAAAAGGAAAGGCTTTCATCATAAAGTTTGATTCAGAATCATCAAGTTCCGATGATGATGATTTAGAAACTGAAAGTCTACTTGAAGTAGATGCTGATGAAGAGATGATGAAGCTGTGTGCTCTTATGGTGAAGGGTATCACAAAGATAGCCTACAGGAAATTCAGAAGAGGAAAGAAGTTTTCCAGGAAAGGAAGAAGTTGATAGGATGGGTTTCAGAAAATCTGAAGACAAAGGAGGAAAGTCTGACAGAGGAGATTACTCAAATGTGAAATGCTACAACTGTGGTGAGAAAGGCCACATATCTCCTGACTGCAAGAAAGTAAAGAGTGACAAAGGCAAGACACTTGTCACAAAGAAGAAAAGTTGGACATACGCCTCAGATTCTGAAGATGAGGAGAACTATGCCTTGATGGCAAATGCTGATAGCAGTTCTGATGCTGCTGAGTTAAAGCTACCTCAAACAACTTATGCCTTTCATACTGATGATATTACTGAGTTGAGATTATATCTTAAAACCATGTTTATTTGCTATAGAGATCAAACTTTAACATGTGAAAGATTAACTTCTGAAAATCTTGCTTTTGAAAAGAGGAATAATTATTTAGAAAAAGAGTTAGTTATGTTCCATCAAACTCAAAAGGATAGAGATGATGCTTTTTATGTGAGAGATGAAGTGCTAAAAATGAATAAATCTCTAAAAACTGAGTTAGAAAAGGAGAGAGAGATTATCAGGACTTGGACTAACTCTGGCAGAGCAACTCAGGATATACTAAGTAGTAGAAACTGGAAAGAGGGCTTAGGTTATGGAGATGAGAAAAGTGAAAAAGGAATTGAACAAGTTAAGCTAATTATTGTTAAACAGACTACTAAGACAAATGTAAATCCTGTTAAATTTGTAACTGAAACTGTAAAGTCTGATTTTGAAAAGATGAAAGATGTTGAGACAGAAGTGATAGCAGAGTCAACTTCTGACAAATTAAACAGGATAAACCAACTGAAGTTAACATAGGCTTAATGACTAAGAAATAACTTAAACATAAGCTGAAAGAGATTACCAGTGTAAACAAGGTAAAGGAAGCTAGGAAAAATAGGAATGGAAAGGAAGGTGTGAATAAAAACAACAATTATATGCCTGTTCCTAATGCTCTTAGAAAGAAATGCTATAGTTGTGGAAACTCTAACAATCTGGCTTCTTTTTGCAGGAAGAATAAGAATATAAACTCCTTACCTTCTAAGTCAGGAGTTAAGAGTCAGTCTGTTAGGTTTAAGCCACAAAATCCTTTTTTTATTGTGGTAGTGTGTGTCATTCCATTTATACTTGTAAGGAATATCATAGTTTGTACTATGATTATTATCAGATAAAACCTTCATTGAAGAAAGTTACTTTAATTCCTTCTAGTGTAAAGTATGATGCAAAGTCTGATACTGTTAATAGTGATAATAAAATTGTTAGCAAAAACTTTGATGTTAAATCCGCTGTAAATGTTAACAAACTTAAAAAGGCCAAGGATCCAAGCAAGTCTGGGTCCTTAAAACTTACCTTTAGTGGTCTTTGTGATTGCAGGGCAACAGGAAGAACATCCTAGTTCTAGACAGTGGATGTTCAGGACATATGACTGGAAATAAAGCCCTGCTATCAGATTTTGTGGAGAAAGCTGGCCCAGAAGTTTCTTATGGAGATGGCAACATTGGGAAAACTCTGGGATATGGCAATATCAATCTTGGGAATGTCATCATTGAATCAGTAGCTCTTGTCTCAGGACTTAAACACAATCTGTTGAGTATAAGTCAAATCTGTGACCGAGGTTATCATGTGGATTTCTTTGAAGAACACTGTGAAGTAATAAGTAATTCAACAGGCAAAGTTGTTCTGAAAGGATACAGGCATGGTAACATTTATGAAGCCAGACTTTCAATAAGTACTAATGGTTCTGCAATCTGTCTGTTGAGTAGAGCATCAATTGAAGAAAGCTGGAATTGGCACAAGAAACTCTCTCATTTAAATTTCAACAATATAAATAAGCTTGTAAAGAAAGATCTTGTGAGAGGACTGCCAAAAACAATATTTGCTCCTGATGGCCTTTGTGATTCATGTCAGAAGGCAAAACAAAGAAAATCTTCTTTCAAGAGCAAAACTGAGTTATCAATTCTTGAGCCTTATCACCTACTGCATGTTGATCTATTTGGTCCAGTCAATGTCATATCTATTGCAAAGAAGAAATATGCTATGGTTATAGTGGATGAGTTCACAAGGTACACTTGGGTGTATTTCTTGCACAAGAAGACTGAAACTGCATCTACCCTAACTGATCATGTCAGACAGCTGGATAAATTGATCAAAGATTCTGTTAAAATCATAAGGAGTGATAATGACATCGAGTTCAAGAATTCAATCATGGAAGAGTTCTGCAAAGATCATGGAATCAAACAGGAATTTTCTGCACCTGGAACTCCACAGCAAAATGGAGTTGTAGAAAGAAAGAACAGGACTCTCATTGAAGCTGCATGAACAATGCTTGATGAAGCAAAGCTACCAATCTATTTTTGGGCTGAAGCTGTGCAGACTGCTCATTTTACACAAAATGCTACACTGATAAACAAGCATGGAAAAACACCATATGAGATGGTGAAGAAGAAGAAGCCAAATCTGAAATACTTTTATGTATTTGGTTACAAGTGTTTTGTTCTTAAGACTCATCCTGAACAGCTGTCAAAATTTGATCTAAAAGCTGATCAAGGAATTTTTGTTGGATATCCACTTTCCACAAAAGCCTTCAGAGTCTACAATTTGAGAACAAGAGTTGTCATGGAATCTATCAATGTCTCTTTTGATGATAAGAAGATTACTGGTCTTGAAGATTTTGATGATCATGATCAGCTGAGATTTGAGAATGAAGATTTAAATTCTGATTCTGGAAATTCTAATGACGCAAATACTGATTCTGCAAGTTCTGATGGATTAAGTTCTGATGTCATTGAATCTGTGGTAACAACTCCAAAGGAAAATGCACCTGTCCAGGGGGAGCAAGCTAAAGAACCTACCACATCTCAAGACTCTCGAGAAGCATCAAAACCTGTCACTGGCTCTTCAAGTTCTGATGAGCCAAACTCTGATAATTCTGGAAGCTCTGATTCTTCAACTCCTGAAAAATCAAATTCAAATTCTAAAGTCTCAGAGAGCATAACTACAGGGGGAGCATCAGAAAATGCTGATGGAGACAACATGGTTCATGGGGGAGGATCCAGTTCTAGAGATCAACTTCCATCTGCAAGGAAGTGGACTAAAGCACATACACCTGATTTAATCATTGGAGATCCCGAAGCAGGTGTCAGAACTAGAACTGCAACTTCAAATGATTGTCTCCATCATTCTTTTCTATCTCAGACTGAACCTAAGAAAGTGGAAGAAGCTCTTCAAGATGCTGATTGAGTGCAAGCAATGCAGGAAGAGTTAAATGAATTTGAAAGAAATAAAGTCTGGACCCTAGTGCCAAGACCAAAGAACAGATCAGTTGTGGGTACAAAATGGGTGCTCAGAACCAAAACTAACAATGATGGCATAATAACAAGGAATAAAGCAAGATTGGTTGCTAAAGGTTACTCTCAGCAGGAGGGTATTGATTATGATGAAACATTTGCACCAGTTGCTAGATTAGAAGCCATACGGATCTTTTTGGCTTATGCTGCTCACAAGAAGTTTAAAGTCTTTCAAATGGATGTGAAAAGTGCATTTCTCAATGGAGAATTGGAAGAAGAGGTATATGTTGAACAACCTCCAGGCTTTGTAGATCCTAAATTTCCCAATCATGTCTACAGGCTTGACAAAGCACTTTATGGCCTTAAGCAAGCTCCAAGAGCATGGTATGAGACTTTAGCTCAATTCCTTCTGGAAAGTGGATTTCACAGAGGCACAATTGACAAGACTTTATTCTACCTAAACCATGGAAAGGACTTACTTTTGGTATAGATATATGTTGATGATATCATATTTGGTTCTACTAATTCCAAACTGTGTGAGAAGTTTGAAAAACTAATGCAGTCAAGATATCAAATGAGTATGATGGGAGAACTCAGCTATTTTCTGGGCCTTTAAGTCAAGCAAACTAAAGAAGGCACTTTTATCTGTCAATCCAAGTATACCAGAAATTTACTGAAGAAATTTGGAATACAAGATTGTTCAACTGCATCCACTCCCATGGCCACTGTAACCAAGTTAGATAAGAATACTAGCAAATCAATAGATATTACTAACTACAGAGGTATGATTGGCTCATTACTCTATCTAACTGCAAGTAGACCTGATATCATGTATGCTACCTGTCTTTGTGCAAGATTTCAGGCTGATCCAAGAGAACCTCACTTATTAGCTGTGAAAAGAATTTTCAAGTACCTTAAGGGTACAGCTGATCTAGGATTGTGGTATCCTAGGGAATCAGATTTTAAGCTAATTGGTTACTCAGATGCAGATTTTGCAGGATGCAAAATTGACAGGAAAAGCACTAGTGGAAACTGTCAATTTCTTGGAGGCAGATTGGTTTCTTGGTTTAGCAAGAAACAAAAGTCAATTTCTACATCAACTGCAAAAGCAGAATATATTGCTGCAGGAAGCTGTTGTGCACAGATTCTTTGGATGAAGAATTAGTTACTGGATTATGGGTTAGAATTTTCTAAAATCCCTATTTACTGTGATAATCAAAGTGCTATTGCTATGACAGGTAATCCAGTTCAACACTCAATGAAAAAGCACATCAGCATTAGGTACCATTTCATAAGGGAACATATGGATGAAGGTACAGTGGAATTGCATTTTGTTCCAACAGATCAACAGCTAGCAGATATCTTCACAAAACCACTATGTGAAGCTACTTTTATAAGATTGGTAAATGAACTTGGAATGGTTTCAGGTTCTTTCTCTAAATCTGCTTAGTTTTTATTCTCATGCATCATACTTTATGATCAGTGTTTACAGATTGTATTATCTATATGTAATTTATGCTTAATTTGAAAATTCATTAAATACTGATTGTTATCTGATGTGGATTTATATACTTTGATAAGTGTTTTGAATGTTTTGTGGCTATTCAATCCAATGAGGATAACTGTGCTAGATGCTGACCTAGTAGTCTTTAACATACTAGAAATCCCATGTTTGAATTAGTTGTTTATGTGAAAACTCATTAACACAAGCAGATTCTGATATTGAGCTTAGTCAAGTTTACTTTGTGTATCTTATTACTAAGTCACAAATTAGATTCTTGTTTCTTATCTGTCAAATTCTGATGTTAGTAAATCTTAAGAATGAACTAAGTGCTGATAAGCCTCACTTATCAAAAGAATAGAAAAGAAAAGAAAAGAATAAAAGTCAGGTACTCCTTTGATATCTAGAGTAAAAATGTGGAAGGGAAGACCCAAGTGCATTGCCGGTATTAAGTAATATGCATTAGAAAAACAAATATTTTTCTTGGTGACTTTTCACACTCTATGATTACTGGAGAAATACTCTAATAACCACATAAATTATGATAAGCAGCCGTGACTCACTTACACTGAGAAGCCACTGTAAAAAGGAATTTCAAAAGATGCATAAAATGAGCACAAACAGTTGAGGTGGACTCATGTATAAATTTGTTCTATAGTAGACATCATGATTGATGACAGATTTTAAGCATTTTTCTGAGTTATGCCTTATTTCTAAGATGTACTAAAGTTGATCAGACTTTAATCTCTATCTGATATTTTGTTGAATGCACACACTTTCACTCCATATGAATGATGAAAATTACCGTGGTGATTAAGTTGTTTTTGACAAACAGTTAACTGTCATTTGCATAAATTCTGAGGACAAGTTCTGATGGAAGTTCTTATGATTAAACTCTGAAGAAAACAAGTCAGTATTTGTATGAAAAATCACAGAAAAAGATATTCACTATTTGAGTACAGAAGCCATGTTCTGATGACTGTTAAAATCTGATATAAGTTAAGTTCTGATATTAAATCCTGATGGAATCTTTGATGCTTACGTGGCATTTTTATTTACTTGACTTATTTGTGGTAAAATTTGAAACAGTCGTATTTAAATCATAATAATTTGGGTGAGTGAAAAACAGTCTTAATCATTATGGGTTAGTGGTTAATGTGTTGGTTTTGAATAACTGCATGTGCACGATAATTATTGCCTATTTTACGTGCCCATTAACTCCTGTTTTAACTTTTTTACTAACTATTTATGCGTTGCCAGGTGTAAAGTGTATCCCATACTTCAAAAATATAACTGTTGAGTGGAGAGAGTATATATATGGGAGTTAACATATTTTATAATCTTTTACTTACTTTTCTATTTTTCATATCTCTTATTCTCTCTCTCTCTAATATTTTATGAAGCGTCTTCTTTCAGGACTTTTATCAAACACTTTGTAAACACTCTCTGTCTCACTTAATTTCTTACAGAGATGGCACCAAAAGACGTAATTTTCAATGGAGCTAAGTTTGTTCCTAACAACTACTCCGCCATTCTTAGCAAGGCTGAAGCTCCATCGGAACTTCACTTCATTCAAGATTTTCTCACTAATTCTGATATTGGGTATGCTCTAACCCAACCTGATGCAGTCTCTGGAACTCAAGTGCTGGAGTTCTGGAGAAGTGGAGTATATGATGATGGTGGTGCTCAAGGATCCCCAAGTATAACCTTTTCATCAGGGGAGGACGAGCATGTCGTCACTTTGGCTACGGTTCGACAAGCACTGCAGTTGCCTGAGAACTGCGTTTACTCTATTGTTGAGGAGCCAGTTCTGCAAAATATGATGGCCAGTCTGGGGTATGAAAGGACATTGGCCAAGCTGGGTCAATTGAAGAGACCTTACATAAGGAGGGAATGGAGTTTCTTCTTTGACTGCATCACCAAGGCTTTTACAAACAAATGTTCTAATTTTGATGCCATCCCTATCCTGAGTCAACATATCGGGTATGCTCTCATTAATCAAACTAATTTTGATTATGCACGTGCTGTTTTAGGTTTCATTGGGGATAGGATGACAGAAGATAGAAATATTGTCTATTTTGTTAGATTCTGTCAGCTTATTTATAGCTTTTATTGTGATAATAAGCCCCAAGTAGCTCATGAATTATTTCCATCATTCAAACTACCCAAAAGAGCTTTTAATGACTTATTATCTACTGATAATAAGAAGGCTGTGTTGAGACCCCTCCAAATACCTTTATCTGTCAAACAAGCCTTAATAATCTATGATCCAGTAAAATACACTGTATTATATCCTGATGTCCAACCATCAGAACCTCAACCATCAGCACCTACCACCTCTACACAAACACCTCAGACTTCTCAACCATCTGCACAAACAACCAGACCTTCATCTTCCAAACCTTCTAAGAGAACAAAGTCTGTTCCTCAACCTCCACAAAAGAGAAGGAAGATGATTCTCAGAGATGAGTCTGAGAGTGAAGAGGAAACAATTGAAGCATGAGTTCATGCATCTAAACCTGTGATAGTTGAAGCTGAGAATGTTACTTCTCAGAAAGAAACAGCAGCTCAAAGTTTTGATACTTTGAAAAGGAAATTTGTAAATTCTGATGCTGCTGAAGCAACTCCTTCATTGGCAAGGAGATTGAAGAAAATGAAGGCAAGGAGGTATTTGGCTAAGGCTATATCAGAAGATACTGAAGAAGCTGAGGAAGGGGATCAGGAATCTCTGATCTCACAAGAACCAATTATCATTGAAGCCCTTTCAGCTCAAGCCAATGACACTCCTAATGACACATTTCTTACCACTCATGTCTCTCCTATTAAAACTACAGATGAAGCTAAAGAACAAACTGATAATTCTGAAATAGATATTCATAATTTGAATATACCTGAAGTTCTTTATCTGGAAGCTCCATCTACATCAAAGACACCAGCTCTGGAGATAAATTCTGCTGATCAGAATTTAGATGACGTAATTCCTGAATCTCCAGTTGCTTCACACACTGTTGAGCTCTCAGAACAGAATGAGTCTTCCTCAAGTTCTGATGATAGTATTTCTGTTGAGACTCCAGTACCTACTCTGGGCACGGAAGAATTGGTGAAGAAATTTGTTGAAAGGGAAGCACCTATTCCTTGGGAGGAAACTCACAGAGGTGTTGAGTGGACCAAGAAGTGGAATGAATCAGATTTTATTCCATGTTCTAAAATTTTGATAGATCATATTGCAAAAGCTGATGAGTTGCTCACAAATGCTGATTTCAAGACACAACTCAAGATCACAGCTATGTCTACAAAACATCTTCAAGGTCTACATACTGCTACTCATGAAAAGGTTGATACACTCAGAGAACAAGCTGATAAGCTCGATCAGGTGCTCAAGCTTGACCAAAATAGTTATATCAGACCTATTTCTGAAAAAGTTGCAGCCATTGAGAAAACTCAAGAGAAGCAACATGCCCAAATTATTGAGGTTCTGGTTAATCAAGCTTCTCAGAAAGCTCAATTGGATGAAATCCAATCTTCAGTTGAACTTCTTCTTTATCTCTTACTTCCTGATGATGCCAAAAAGGGGGAGAAGGTAGTTAAGTCCAAATGCTCACCTACTCAAGAACTGAAGAAAAAGGATGATAAAGGTGATGACCAGGGAAACTCTGAAAAGAGCAGAGGTCAAAGAAAAGTTCAAGGAAAATCTTCTATTCAGAACAAGTCAAGTTCTAATGCTGTGAATGCTTAAAGACTGAAGTCAAGTGGTGATAAGCAAAGTCTGATATCAAGTTCTGATATTCTGATTCAGTTAGGATCTGTAGACTCTCAGAAGTTTTTGCAAACTCTGAAGTTAAAGGGGAAGCAGACTACTGTTTATTACAAAGATCCTAAAATCTAGACACTTGATGAGGAGATATCAAGAAGATTATTTCTGAAACATAATCCAGGAATGGATTTATAAACTCTCATGGAGGAAGAAGCTAGATTTGCTGCTGAGAAGACAAATTCTAAGTCTAAAGCTTCTGATGCAAAGAAACCTCCAAGGCCAAAAGAAAAGGGCATTGTGATCAAGGAAAAGTCAAATTCTGAAACTTCAAAGTTCAAGACTAGATCACAAACTGAAAGTAATCCCAAAGACAAAGGGAAAGGAAAATTTGATGAACCAACCAAGTCACTGGACTTGAAAACTTCTCAAGATCTGACGAAACTAGTGTGTAAAATGGTTCAAATATCTGATGATAATCTTGTTGAAGATGAAACTGTTCAAATTCTGAAAAGAAGAAAGATAAGTGAAGATTCTAAAACAACCCCTGACACTGCTCAAGTTGTTATTCAGAATATAGGACAAGAAGGTACAGAAGAAACAACAAATTCTGATCAAGCTATCAAGACATCAACTGCTGACAATGCTCAAGTTGATTTGAATAAATTGACAATTGTTGATAAGAAGAAGCTGTTATGGAAGAAAGCTACTCCAGTTGAACCAAAATCCAATCTCATGATTAATCAACTTGCTACATTTGGGTTGAAAGCCAAGAAACCTAGAGATAGAGCTGGATTAGGTTCTGACGAAGAGAAGATTCAAACAGGAGTAGAGGTTACTCTAAGAGATCCTTTCATATTGACAGACAAACCATATGAACAAATCAAACAAAGGTACCTTGACAAGGTGTTGTCTGCTCAAGTTGTGATAGATTCTCATGATAAGGAGAATCTAAAAGAGAAATTGATCTTATTTCTCAATGATGTAAGGACTTATAGATTAGCTGATACTGATGTATTAAAGAAGTCTATCAGAGAACTTCAACATATTCATTATCTTCTGGAAGTAAAATCTGATGTTACAAGAAGATGGTCAGAATATATTTTGAAGGCTATAAGAGATTTATTCAGAATCTCTGGTACAAAGACTTCTCATTACAGTCCAATGATTACTGAAGGCAATGGAAGAGAAATTCTTATGCTGAAGAATTCTGCTAAGGTGGAAGTTATTCTGAAAGGAAGATGCTTATGTTATAATGAAAACTCTTCACATCCTAAGGTTATCAGACTTGGTGATGGACTTGAAAGAACATCCATTCAAGCTCTCAGAACAACCATTTATCAAATTGGTGATAGTAATGAAGAAGAACTGATGCAGGTCAAAGCACAGTTAGCTGAAGTTCTGAAGAAAGCTGAAGATAATCTGATAAATGATTTTGTTAAGAATCATTATGGATTCAGATTTATTCAGTGATGTTGGTAAAGTTGGATGTTTTGTAAGTTGTAATTAATAGTCTTATTAAACTCTTATTGCATTTGAACTTAAATGTTTTTGACATCATCAAATCTATTAACTTGTACATTCTTGCTTAATTACAAGTTGGGGGAGATTGTTGGATATATTTGAGATGTCATGTCTAATATGTTTCATGTTTAGTTTTCAGATCTTAACTAACAGGAAATATCAGTACTTACTGGAATCAGGACTTACCGGAAGTCAGGACTTAAGGATATCAGGACTTAGATTATCAGAAGATAATATCAGAATATGGATATCAGAACTTAAGTACTGGAGGACTAACAGTTAAGGAAGGAAGCTGATTCACAGGAAAGAAGATCGAGACTAATACAAGAAGAAGATATGCATGAAAAGAGTTAGAGGACTAGAAGAATTATATAAGATATATAGTTGATATATTTTAGGAGACAGAATTATATTCCATATCAACTAGAAGTTATCTTGTAACTGTGTGTCTATATAAACACAGACATAGGTTTACTCTATAAGAGTTACGATCATCGAGAAGATTATATATTGTAACCTAACAGCTCTCGTGATATTTGTTCTTCGCTGAGAGAGAACAGTTCCATTGTAACAGAGTTTGTTATATCGAATACATCTGTTTTCTGTTACTTATGCTTTAAATCGATTTGATTGTATTCTATAATGTATTCAACCCCCTTCTACAGTGTTGTGTGACCTAACATACCATACTACCAGACATCCACAAAAGAGACAGAAGCTGAATAGATACCAATTATATTGAGACCCTATATGTCTATAGAATTTGACAACATAACGGTTTAAGCACAAGTTATCTATCTTGATTACATAGGGCAAATAAGATGGTTAAAATTACCTACTAATCATGCATAACGAATACATGAACCTATGCTAGCATGGCAAGTTCTAAATCCTTAAGTTCACTTTCACTTCATTAAAAATTAACACACTATCTTATAAGTTCACGACGCTCATAAAACGAATACGCAGAACCAATACTAGGTTATCATACAATCACCACACACTAAGGCATCGAAACAATTTAACTAAAGAAATCCATAAATAAATCCGTTAGAACCCCACGATAAAGATTAGCCCATAATCAGACTCATCATCAACGTGTGTTCTGATGAAAGCATGGTATAACAAACGTAGTCTTTATAACGAATAAATAAAACCAAGTACAAAACAAGATTAAAGTTCACAAATAAGAAAACTAGCATCCAAGTTACAACTTAAAACAAAGATTCACAAGTAAAAATAAGATCTTATTCGTCTTCGTTGAATCGTGCTAATACGGTCTTCTTACAGCTCTCCTTGATATGTCTCTAGCTTGATATATTATTAAAAATGACCTAGAGTTGTTTATATAGCAGCCCTAATCAGCAGAGAAGTCTTCCAATTCAAATTAGAATAGAATCAGAATTCTGCACCCCGACCTGGCGCGGCCCCGCGCTGATCAAGTGCGCGGCCGCGCTAGCTCTCTGAAGTTCGGGCGCGGCCGCGTGCTTGATCAGCACGAGCGCGCTGAGATTTTGTCAAAACATTGACTTCTTTCTTTTTCTTGCAGATTTGAGCCGGCCTTCGCGAGCTTTATTCCTTAGACACCAACCTAACACCATATTAGCACCAAAACAATGCTAATTCACCTGATTACCTAGATAATGCCTGAAATGCAAAAATACTCGAAAACACGTTAAAACACTTAACAACTTGAGTACAAACACATCAATTCAAAGCTTTACAGAGCGTAATAAAGTGTTACAAATGCCACTCAATAGAAGCCGACCTTCTATAAAGTTTTCTATTTATTATTATGTAGCTAGCCGCTCTGCACCAGACTTTCGGCGCCTCTTTCTTGCTCAGGGGCAACGTTCCCTTCTCCATAAAGGCCAGGATTGGGGTCATCCAAGTTATTACTTGGGGAATTTCCATACACTACTTTTTGTCAATCGAAGGAATCTTCATTTCAGAAAGGTAGATCGAACTGGTGAGGCTCTGAGTCTCGGCCAATGCCAGACGAGATAGTGCATCAGCCCTGCTGTTATTTTCTCTGGCAATTTGACTCAGCTCAAATGACTGAAAAGATAATGATAACTCTGGTACTTTGGTAGCATAGGCCCAGGTCCTAGGATCTTAATGTTCATATTCTCCTGAAAAGTATTTTACTACCAGCAGGGAATCACTAAACACCCTCAGATGTTTTGCTTCCAGATTCTTCGCCAAGTTCATCCCGACTAGCAATGCTTCGTATTCAGGATCATTATTGGTGAGGGGGGAGGTGAACTGAATATCTTGGAATATTTCAAATCCATTAGGGAAGACAGGGTGAGGCCTGCCCCACACTTTGATCCTGCTACTGACCCATCAACGAAGAATTTTCATTTTCCTGGATGCCGAATCAACTATTCTTCGGGTGTCAAGTCTTTTTGCCCAGTAAAGGTGCATTCTACCATAAAATCATCTAGGTCTTGTGCTTTAATAGAAATTCTCAGGATGTACTCCAAGTCGTACTCGCCCAACTCTATCGACCAGAAGACCACCCGTCCTGAAGCCTCCGGTCTTGCCAAAATTTCTTGAGTGGTTGTTCCATCACAATTTGCACTGTTCTCTCTTGAAAATAATACCGCAGTTTTCGGGTAGCCATGACCAACCCATATGCAAACTTCTCGGCATTGGGATACCTCATCTCAACAACTTTAAGCATGTGAGATATGTATAAAACAGGATGCTGATTACCTTTATGTTCTTTTACTAGTACTGCCCCCAGGGTTCGATCTAAGATGATAAGATAGAGCTGAAGTGTCTCCTCCGGGTCTGGTCTCATCAGTATAGGGGCTTTAATTAGGTATTCATTTACTTGCTCGAAGGCCGTCTGACATTCGAGTCCCCATTTAAAATTTTTTGAACCTTTCAACACAACAAATGAAGGGCTATTGTGGCCGATCTTGATATGAAGCGCCGAAGTACTTCCAATAGGCACGTTAACTTCTAAATATCCTTGATGCACTTCGGGGGCTCCATGTCTATTACTGCTTTTATTTTCTCTAGGTTAGCCTCGATTAGGGCTATAATCGAGCCGAGCCGAGCCGAATACTGCCAGGCTCGGCTCGAGCTCGATTAAAATAGTTTGAGCCCGAGCTCGAGCTCGATCGAGCCTTTAATTTCAAGTTCGAAGCTCGGTTCGTAAAAGGTTCGGTAGGCTCGAGTTCGGCTCGAAAGCTCGAATTAATTCGCTAAATATTAACAAAAAATTTGAAATATGATCGGTTCGACTCGAGTTTGGCTCGAATTCGACTCGATAAAAATAAATAATATATAATAAATATTAAATATTTACATAAAAATATATTTATAATAAAAAAATTAAAAATATTAGAGGCTCGATAAGGCTCGCGAATCTTATGAGCCGAATAATTTGAAGCTCGAGCTCGGCTCGGTTAAAAATTCGAAAAGTTCGAGCTCGAGCTCGGCTCGATTATTTTCGAGCCGAATTCAAATTTCTTACGAGCCGAGCTCGAGTAGCTCACGAACAGTTTGGTTCATTTACACCCCTAGCCTCGATTCCCCCCTCACTTACCATGTATCCCAGGAACTTCCCGCTAGCCACTCCAAACGTGCACTTGCTCAGATTAATCTTCATGTTATTTTTCCTTAAAGTTTCAAAAAATTCTCTGAGATCCTCAGCATGGTCACGAAAAAGTGATTTAATAATCATGTCGTCCATGTAACATTCCATGTTGCATCCGATTTGTTCCTTGAAGACCTTATTGACAATATGCTGAAAGGTTGTCCCTGCGTTCTTTAGGCCGAAGAGCATTTTGATGTACACATACGTACTCTTTAGCGTGATGAAGGCTATTTTCGGGATATCCGTCATATTTATGGAAATTTGGTGGTAACCCGGAAAGGCGTCAAGAAAGCTGAGGACATGGAAGCCAACCGTAGGGTCTATGAGCTGGTTAATGCTCAACAGGGGGTAATGATCTTTCAGGCAGGCTTTATTAAGGTCGGTGTAGTCTACCCACATCCTTCATATATTTATTTTTTTACCACAACTACGTTAGCAATCCAATTCGGGTATTCAATCTCTTCAATAAACTTGGCTTCCAAGAGTTTCTCGACTTCAGCTTCAATAACTTTTTGTCGCTCAAAGGTGAAGGTTCTCTTCTTCTGCCTCACAGGCTTGGCCTCGGGCTTCCCATTAAGGCAATGCTTAGCCGCCTTCGGATCTAGCCCGAGCATATCTTCAGAACTCCATGCGAAGACATCATGGTATTGTCTCACCACTGCGACAACTTTCTCTTTCAGGTCAGGTTTCATATTTTTCCCTATGCGGACCATCTTTCCCGAACATCCAGCATAGATCTCGACCTCTTCCACCTCTGTCGCCTGTTCGACAATTGGGAAAAACAATTCGGCCCCAAACTTTTTTAGTTCAATATTTAACAATTATTTGTTCCTACTAGGTTTGGCTTCCGAACGCTTTCTCTTCCCATTTAAGTCATTCTCCTTATATTCTTTTTCTTTATCGAGGTCCTCGAGCATGATAATCCTTTCCATTTTCTGGTCCCCTCTCTTCTCCCCAACCCCTTTTTTCGTGGTGATAGACTTAAGGTTGGCCGAGGAGTGCATTATACTGGCTTTTAACCCTCAAAATATAGAACTTGACCTGTTTTTCAATAGTATAAGGTATTTTACTAATAAGAGCAGGTAAAGTGATTGTACCTTCACAAGGGATATGATATCCGCCGAAGACCTCTAAAGGTGCTTCGTGGCATGGTTCCATTTGCTATCCCGCTAAGTTTATCTTAGTGTATGTCCGATGGAACAATATGTTGGTCGAGCTTCCTCCATCCACCATCATTTTTCATATCTTATTTTCTCTAATTATGGGATTGATTACCAACGGATCTTCGTGAGGGCATATGACATCTTCATAATCCTCTTCGGTGAAGGAGAGGGGCATGGCCTGTCTGCCGGGGCTGAACTGATACAGTTTGCAAACTTTGAGGGAATACCTCTTCCTGGAATTTTTGCTATCAAGGCCGAGGTCGCTGCTTCCTGAGATGGTCTTCACCTCTCCCCAATATCTCTCTTCGATTCTCGTGTTCCTTGCATCGTTCTGTTCCAGCTTGTCCCTTAGGTCCCTTACAAACTCATTCAATTCCCCAGCTTTAATCATCTTTTTTATCAAATTCTTCAAGTGGAAGCAGTCATCGGCATTATGCCCCTTATCCTGATGGTAGTCACGGTACTTGTCAACATTCTTCTTATGATCGGCCATTTTCATTTTGGAAGGGCGGACGAAGACTGGCTTGCCTTTAATCTCGTGGAGAATCTTGGAGATCGGTGCGTTAAGGGGTGTAAACGCAGTCGAATCTCTATCTCGTCGCCTTTCCAAGCCCCGATCAGTCTGTTTTTACCATCATTTCTATGATCGTCCCTTCAGTCATGATTGGACCCTCAGAAATATTCGTAACGACCGAGCTGCATGCTGCGGTCATCTCTTCGGGGTTCCCTATACCCTTCTAGAATTTCCATTTTTTTCCGGATGTTCCCACCCCTCACATATATGTTATTAAGGGATTTGAGGGGGGGGAATCATAAAGAGAGGATATGAGTTTTTTACCTTTGATTGGATCTAGTCCGGTGGTTAGATATCCCATAGCTTTTGTTTTGTTCAGGTTGGTGACCATGTCTGCCTCCTCCTTAAACCTGGCTAGGTAATCACCCAGGGATTCATTCGCTCTGCCTACAATGGATGATGGTCTCAGTATCTTTCTCTCTTCAGCACAGATGTGAGTAGTGCCTTATGAATTTCCCCTTCAACTGCTCATAGGAGTGGATCGATCGTGGCTGAAGCGACTTGTACCACATCGACGCCCCTCCTTGTAGGTATGTCTTAAACATCTTACACAACATCATCTGGCTATGACCCATGTCAGTCATCAACAATTCGTATTTGTCATAATTATCTTCAGGATCCCCCCTCCTATTGAACTCAGTTATCTTCGGGAACTATTTCTCTTGTCCCGGGAGAGGCTAGTATACCTCTATCTCTTCGGTCACAACCGGCTCACGGTTATATTTTCTATCCCCAAACATAACCTTCTCTATCCTGGACATCCTGATACTAGACACATCCCTTTCTTCCTCCTGGTCGGAATTCGAAGTCATAAAAACTTTAGTCCTCCTCCTCCTATGGTGTGAGTCAGAGTTTGTTGACTCATCTTCCTCAATGTGGACTCGTTTCTTTTTTCGAGAACTCTTAGCCCCTTCAGTCTCTTCAAGTGACGCTCTAAGCGCTCTCTCCTCTAGTTTCAATTCCTCCCTTCGTAGTTTTATGGCCTAGAGCTTAAGCGCATCAGTTTCCCTTTTTTGACCCTTGCTTGTTCGTCCTCGTCGGCCTCTTTAGATTTCCGCTTTTCCATGGCCATCTTTTCAGCTCTTAGCTTCCTCAGCATCACCTGTTCTTCAGGGGTCAGGACTATTTCAGTTTCCTCATCGAAATCAACCCCCAGATTCCGAGGGGTAATCACATATTGTATCGTAGGGTTAGTTTTCGGATCGGTGAAACCCGGAGGGCACTGTTCATAGTTTTATTAGTCATCGTATCAGATCTCAGTACTTAATCTCGTATTTTCCCGACAGCGGAGCCAAATGTAATAACCTTTCTTCTGCCGACCCTTTCTTCATCACAGATTGGTATACTTCGGCCTGCAAAGAGATGAATCGGGGGAAAGAGAAGAATGCGAGGGATGGTCCCCCGATTCATCTCCGGTGTGGGAATAAGTTAACTTATTTAGGTATGGGTAACTCGGAATACAAGATATTAATATGATTTGAGCGTGTGTTGATGAATTATCTTTATCGTGTATATAACCTGGATGTTAACGTTACACCCTCAGAGTTATTGGTCAGTTCCACCGAAGGAGGAACGTGGACTTTGCGGCTGGAAGACCACATCTTTATCTAGATTGGGCCGGTCCATCTTCGCTTCAATGGGACACGCATACTTCGGCCAATAAACAATTCTAATCTTTATCGGCCCAAAACTGACTTAAATGGGCGTAAAAAAATGGGCTTCTAACATTAGTGTTACTGTCAATTGTCCATGTTAATCTCTCAAAGACAAAATCTACATACCAAAGTGTCCAAGTAGAAAAAAATATAAACACCATTCTCCAAAGTCAGTATTACACAACCAGACCTAAACAGTCAAACTACTAGCAGATTTTCGACATCACATTATAAGATGACTTGAGGTAATTTGAAAGATACATGTCACAATATTCTGACAAGCAATGAAGGTCCTTCTTTTTGACAGGACTTATATCTACCTTTTCTTCTGTATTACAAAATAGAGTTATTTGCAAAATGCATCCATGTAATTTGGCCCAAATACATCTTTTACATATACTTTATATATCTTTACTTTGCATCCCCTTACTATTTTCGGCGCGACAAATTGCACCCTTTTCAATAATTTTGTTAAAATTCTCAGGGGTATTTTAGGAAATTAAAATGTTTAGTTATTTTAGATTATTTAAAGTTTTTGACCCTCTAAACGATACATCCTGAAAAAATTTAAAGAACGAAAGTTGTAGAGAATGAAAAGATTTTCTCGAAATAAAAAAGTTCAAAATTGAAATATTTCTTTTATAATTTTTTTTTATAAATTCATTAAGTATAGATTTTATTTAATTTTGGCTTCTTAAATTTTTTGATAATTTTGAATGTTGTTATTTTGAAAAGATTTTTTCGTTCTTTACAATTTCCGTTGTTTAATTTTTTTGAAAAATATCATTTAGAGGGTCAATAAACTTAAATAATGATCTAATTATAATTAAATATTTTAATTTCTTAAAATACCCCTAAGAATTTTAATAAATTCAATGAAAAAGATGTAATTTGTCACGCTGAAAATAGTAAGGGGATGCAAAGTGCAGGTAAATAAAGTATAGGTAAAGAAGTGCATTTGTGTCAAAGTAGGGGATACATTTTGCACATAACTCTATAAACTAACACCAAAAAGTCACTCTAATTACCCATTTATGAATCTATTCATGTACTACCCATGTTCACCGTTCCCTTTCCCAAATTGCCCATGTTTTTGTTTAACTTCCCAGTATGCCCACCTTTTTCATTCTCTCTCACATTATTTTCTCTCTCTCCACATGTTTTATCAATTCTTTTTCCTTTTTAATTAAATCAACTTACATCTCATTTTAACTTCCACCTTATATTTTTATTTATAATTTAAATAATTTAAAATTTATTAAAATAAAATAAACATTATATTAAAATAAAAAATTATTAAATAAACGCATCATATAGACATTAAAATAAAATATATTACATAAAAAAGTACATCACCTAAACATTAAAATAAAATTCATTACATAGGAAACAAAATACATCCCGAGAAAAACACAGATAATTAGAATACATCAACTAATCACCATATACCGGGCATCGTGAACTACGTCTTGTGTGCCCTTCTTGTCCGCATCGCCCACAAACTATCATTTTTCGAGCATTGTTGTCCATTTTTGTACGAATACGTGAGCTTTGACCCTTCTGTCCTTATTTATTTTTTCCTATTTATGGCTTCATCAGCAATCAGAATTCCGTACATCTCCCAATTATTTGCTAGCGGAAAGATCCAATATGCTTGATTATGGATAGTGTTAAATTCATACTTCCACATTTCAGAAAGCGTTGATAGATAATGATATGATTCAATGTAGTGCTTCCAATCTAGGTTGCAAGTCAAGCAGCCTGCCACAATATGTGAACATGAAAAATGATATCGGCTCCATTTTCCACAAGAGCAAAAATCTCTACACAGATCAACATCGTGTTTGTTGCCACCTTTCCAAGATCCATTCTTGGTTCTGTATTGTGCAGTAATGATTTCGAAGATACCCCTTTATTCATTGTAAGGAATAACCCTATGTGCAGATGCTTTCTGCTCAACGATTTCAAATAACTCTCTTGATTTTTTACAAAAAAATTGACCGTTTTGAAGGTCATCCAGAGTTTGAGTCCTTCTTTGCAATTAACTTCACAGATCGATAATATATGTACTCCACCATTGCTGTGATTGGTAGAAATCGAGCGAAACGTAAAAGTCCATTGAAACTTTCAATCATGTTTGTTGTTGCTTGACCATAATGATAACCTCCATCATGAGACATAGTCCACATTTCTAATGAAATCTTTCGCAACCATCTTTCTGTTTCAGGATTAAGCTCTAATTTGCGTCATGGCTATCTCAAATTTTCATAACTGAGATGTATTACTAGCCACCCAACACAACATCTTCAAATGTGAACTTGGAAAAGCAAAACTAACATTGCTACGTACATGCAACAGACAAAATCGATGTATGCCCTATTCACCGGCAAATCCATTTTCGACCCTTTTCATGGCTTCGATGATTCCGGGATGCCTGTCATACACCCTTTCTATTTTGACATATATATATTCCATGCCTTCTTATATGTAACATTGTAGTTGTACATGGATGTGATTTGACTCATGATGTTGCTTACTTTCAGATATGGACTCTCTGTAACTTAATTATGCGAAACATAATAAATAAAATTAATAGTTTTATAAAGTTAACACAATTATAAGTATAAGAAAGTTATACTTGTTGTTTAATTACGTCAGCAATCATTCTTGACGTAAGTTGTTTGTGATCTCGTTGAAGAGTCCTCAAAAAGCAGTTATGTTCACAAGGTAGTTTAGTGATTACAAAGATTGCAGATCGCTTTGATTTCATAACCCGGACTCTCCATGGACAATCTTCCACAACATATTTTGCCTCATATCGTGTTGTATCACTTTTTGTAACATGGTAATTTCTAGAATTTTTTATGTGATTTGCTTTTATAGCACTATTTGCAGTTTGCTTATCCGCAAAATTTTAATTTTCAAATAAATCATTATTGAGTGGATTAATGTTTGAACATTTACCTGATGCGACATTAATTTCTCCAGTTGTAAACCAGGGAGCAGCTGGGATATGCTCTTGCTCGTCTTCTGAATCATCTTACTCGTCTTCTAAATCATCTTGCTAGTCATCTAAATCATCTTACTCGTCATTATCTATCTCATCGTCCACATCTCCATTTATTTCTGGCTCATGTTGATAGTCTTGATCATCATCATAAACACTTATTGCAGTTGCTCTTGCGATTTTTTTAGTAGGAAAGTATTCATGATGATAGAAATTTAAAAATCTCGATGATGAGTTTGTTTGATTATAAACTCCGGTGGATGTTATTTATAGAATATTTTCATACAATCAATAATAATTTAAAGGGATAGCAGACTGAAAATTTTTGAAGTGACAACACACTGAAAAGCTGGTGATTTTCTTTTAAAAAAGATTGAAATTGACTACCCACTGAAAAGCTACTCAATCAAAAGTCGGATTTGACAATTCACTAGAAATGAATATAATAATAATAATTTAAAAATCTTTAATTATAAATTCAAAATGAAATTATTAATATTGTTTTTATAATCATTAAATTTAATAAATTTAGTTAATTAAGTAATTTTAAAATATAAAATAAAAACTTGAAATAATAATATAATTATAGTAAATATATTTTAAAAATAAAAATAATATTATTATGAAATATAAAAATTATATATTATGGTTTGTTGGAATAGAAATGTACCTGATTCTATGGTAAACCGAAGATTAGGGTGAAGAAAAATTGATCATAAATGGGAAGAAGCTGCCCAATTAGTTCTACAGTTGTTCTTCATATCAGAAACTAAGATGGAAAGCTTTAGCAATATTAAAATTCTTGAATACACAAGATTACGTAGGTAAATCTAGTTGTAATTGTGAATAAGCAACTAGGATACACAATGCAAAAAATATATTGAAATAAATATTAACATTGCGGACTGGAAACATTCCACAAGAAAACCAAGAAACATGACATGTAGATTGGACTACTTACTATCATCCTGGTTGATGACCAGGAAGAGGACAACCAGTATATCACAACGGTGCCTCTATTTTCCATTGCTTTTAGCAGATGATGTTATTCTGATTTACCTAAAAGGAAGGAATGGATACAATACCAAGTCCAAGCAGGCCAACAGGCAATATGCCTGGGACTGTTCTTCTCCCTGTTTGCTGTGAATATGAATATCGAGGTATAGACCCCAGAAGGAGTAAAAACAGCGCAAGTGCAATGGACCTCCACGGGATCACATCTAATACTTTTGGAGAACAATCAAAAGGAGGATCATTACAACATGGGGTCAAATTAAGATTCCAACTACACTCAATTATTAACTGAGATATAGATAGCAGGTCAATAAAACCCATAGCCAAACTCCCACTACAATTATATATGGACATGATACCGTGCTAATAACATTATTAAAAGGACATGTACTGCAACACAATAGATTGACGTCTAAATTTTTATGTTACTACAAACACAGACTAATAACCTAAATCAAAGGATGTCACAAAGCAAGACCAGATGTAAGAATTTTCAGCCCATGTCCCTCAACCTTTTGGATCAAGATTGATTCAGTTAAGTATATTCTTAAGCCCATTAACTTGTTCTCATATCTGACTTTGAAGCAAGTTTACAAAACTGGGAATCACTTCTATTTGATTACCTTTTCAAAACATACTACTTTTAACTTACAAATACTCATTTTCAGCAATATAAGTTGTTAGAGAATATTTATACATATAAGTTGTCCTCGTATCCATAATAATTATGAAAATATTATAACCTGATTTCTCATATCAGTCTAAAATCTATATCATTTTAAATAATTAATTACTCTAAGACTTCAATTTATTTTGAAAAACTTCAACTATATCTTTATATTATATTGTTTAAATTTAATTTCATGGTATTCATCAAGATCCATCGATTTTTACAACATTATTCTGGAACTAGGAATAATCTCCCGAAGAAGTCTCGTGCATATGAGTAACCTCTGCTCCTACACATTATATTTATACTGAGTTTATAAGGTGTTATCCATTTGTTTGAAATGAATAAAAAGGTGATACCTTTTGCATATCCTTAACTGTACTACTGCAGCTTTTTATATCCAAACAGTCACGTTCAACCTGCAAGCAGCATCATCAAAATATGCAGGTTTTCTAACAGCTGAACCATATCCTTAACAAAACCAATAACATGTGCAGTTGACACAGTTATATATGTGATACATGTGTGTCACCAATAACTTAATAAAAATACAGATTACTTTATATCCCACAATAAGAGTACTATGTAACCTGGGTCTCTCAGTCTCTGGTAGCTCATAAAATACAACATCCACCCACTACCTAGCTGATAAAATACACAATGGAGTATCCAAATTGAGCACTTCAATTTATTTTTTATTTAAAAGGAACCGCTTTAATCAAATAATTACAATATGTTTAGGATCTGGTTTGGAGTTATTGATACTGTGGCTTGTATATATGTAGTATAGTGTGCACCCCATTGACCTACCAACTTGCACTTTACTTTTAACATGAAAATTAATTATGAATCTTTGTGAATTAACAAATAACAAATCTCGTATATAGTTTTTAATATCAAAGAACATATAATATCTAACTGCGTATGTTCATGTTGCCATGCACGTATCTAATTTAGCTGCAATCAAGGGGTGAGAGAGATAGAGATAGAGAGATTTGTAAAATAATGGTTTGTTTGTTTATAGATACACCGTTAAGATATTATTGTTGTGTGAATAATAAATGTATGTTTCAAGTGGATCAACTCAATCATATAGTAATGATGATTTAGGCATCCAGCATAGCACCTACAAAACGACGGGACTTTGAGAGACCCAAAATCATTCCACAACTGGAGCCTTGAGGAATCATTATATAGCTCATCTTTGGTAGACAAATAATTTAAATGGCTTTGTCATGTTCTCCACAGGCCACACTTAGACGAGCCTCCTGTTTCTTCTGGAAAGATGCAAAGTGTGCTATTCTAGACCTTTTACAGGTGAGAGAGTGAAAACTGGGGACACTACATACTTTGCCTACATATATAATTTATACACATATCTATTTGTTAAAAATGCCTTTAATCGACATATGTCCTAAATAATGGGACTTCGGGGTCTTGCTCTCCGATCAACGAGTCAGTGTCCAGAAACGAAACAGCCTGATTTAGGGGTTTGGGACACAATACGGTCCCCAATGGGTTTTTGATGAGTTTGTCCCCAAA
This sequence comes from Apium graveolens, assembly GCF_009905375.1. Taxonomy (NCBI): domain Eukaryota; kingdom Viridiplantae; phylum Streptophyta; class Magnoliopsida; order Apiales; family Apiaceae; genus Apium; species Apium graveolens. Next base: position 95,342,512 of record NC_133650.1, on the reverse strand, counting down.
TTTTACGGTATCTTATGTTTTATGTTAGAATTATCTATTTTTTTTTTACATTTTTTGTTCTTTACGCTTTTTTATAATTTTTGTTATTGTGTTATAACACGATTTCATAATAAAATACGAGTGTTGGTAAAAGTAAAAATATAACAGATTACAAAGAAAGAAATAAAAAAGGGAAAAATTATGAAAATGAATAGATTCTATATATGTTGGCAACAACAAAGTGAGTGTACATACCTAAAAAACTCCACATCCCATGCCAAGATATTGAATATATGTTTGTTTGAATATAGTGGTTAATCTGAGCGAAGCAACAAATGTGTGTTTTATTTTTGCATAAATTGGTGGAATCCCCGTGACGATTTCCCCCAGGGAAATTCATGTGTCACTCTCCTTTTGACATTACCTATATATGCGACTATGCATCCGAAACACTACAATTCATCTATGCTTTATTTGATTAATTCAAATTAAATTCAATCATAGTCGATGTTTCAGAATTTATTTTCTGTTTGCTGTGTGTGGCCCCCGGGGAATAACTCCCCTCCTAATAAAAAAACAAATAGTAACTCCAAACTTTTTAGTTATCTTTTCATCATCCAACCCACAATCTGTACATCCATATTTTAACACACATTTTCTATTTATACATGCACCCACACATTTATAAAGAAAAAAAGGGGAAGGATTTATTAATAAAAAATCTTGCATCGATTTGCTGGATTTAACACCGTCCCCTCCCACCCTCTCTATAAACTTTATTAGTTGCAGAGAGGTGGGAGAGATCCACATTCATCTCTCCAGGTACCCCTCTCTCTCTCCTCTGTTTTTTTGCATGTCTTGTTTTCATGATCATCAGTTCCATAATTATATGTCATTTGCCTCCACAGAAACTCGAACCCTGGACGGTTGCATATTCCTTAGGCTAAGCCTTTACGGTCTATGACTTGTTTCCCTGTATATTAATATACGTATTGCAAGGTATTTGATGTACCTATTTATTTTAACAAGATTTCTTCATTCAAATGCAGCTTCTACATATGTGTCTTTCTTTGTTTACAATTCCTTTTTTTTTGTTTCTAATTGTGTAATATGTTGTATTTGTTTCTCTGATTGACCAAATATCTTACATTTTAATTGGATGTCCATAATTTTGTTTAATTTTACACCCTTCTTGCATCTTCATCGGTGGGACCTCAGTTCAGTTCTATCGGTTCTAATTCTATGTTGTGCTAACACATTTTACACATTACAAGCTATTAAATTAATTTTTTATTAATTTACAAATTCATGTATTCCAAGTCAAGTTCTATTTTATACTTTTGTGCATATTAAGGAATTTTTTCCCCTTCCATATCTTTCTAAAAAAGTGACTTTTTTTTTACAATCTGAATCCTGTTTTCAGGGTTCCTAAGTATGGATAAAACTGTTAATATAACATTGAGTTGTAAACTACTAGATGTGTTGAGTTCTTTAGATATGGTAGGAGGTTGCATCAGTTGTTTTGTGGTTCTTGGTCGAACAGAACATGAGTGCTACTGATACTGCACTGGAAAATTGACATCAAGGGACTAAAAATGTCATATTTATATGGTGCTGTTGTTAAGTGTGTAGCATCTTTTTAATATAAACTAGCTTATCATATTTATCTTTTTTTTTAAAAAAAAAATTATAAAAATTTAATATACATATATATCGTTATTTCTGATATTGTTACATTATTATTTTTATTTGATTTGTTATAATATTGTTGCAACAAATATGTATATACCGAAAAGTATACGGACAAGAAATTGAATTACAACTATATATACGATATCTAATCATATAATCTACCGTAGTATCATAGTATCATATTTTGATGTTTAAATTGTAGTAGATTAATGTAATCTTTTTATATATATGATTGTTTAAATCTTTGATCATATTCTATATTCTATGATTGTATTAGGACATTATATAGCAATTGATGTTTGAATAGTATTAGAACAATGTAATAATTTTCTATTTATGATTGTATTAATAATATACTTATTCTAATAAGATATAATCTTAACCGTTTATTTTTAATTAAATTTGATCAAACGATTGAGATTGTTTTGATGGTACAAGATCAAAGTTTTGGATAAGAGTCCTTCCGACGATTTTCTAAAATTTACTTATTTAATTTATTTTTTTTATAAATTTTAATACACATATGTTGTTATTTTTATTTTATTGTAATATAATTTTAATTTTTGATGGTTTGTTGGAATATTTTTACAAAAAAATGCATATATTGATAAATATAGAATGTTAAATTGAATTACTTTTTTGACAATGTATATTATATAGCTATATATAGTAAAATATCTAATCATATTTATAAATTGAATTACTTTTTTGACAATGTATATTATATAGCTATAACAATGTAATATTTTTATATTTATGATTATTTCAATCTCTAATCATATTCTATTTAGGTATGTATTAGGACGTTGTCAAGAATATCTAATCATATTAATAATTTACAGTTGTATCATTGCATTATATTATATTTTGGTGTTTTAAATATTTTGGTAATTTGATTAATTAAACATCCAATCATATCATATCTAGGATTGGATTGTATTAGAACATTCTTGTGGCAATTTAGTGTTTAAATAATAGTAAACAATATAATTATTTCCTATATACGATTGTATTAAGAAATAATCTTGATCCTATTTTTATAAATATTAGATAAATTGTCAAAATTGATTTGGTTGTACATGACCAAAAACGTTTTGAATTAGAGGTCCCTAAGCTTATTATATATAAAGTTTATAATTTGAACTCCACTAGTTGTAATGTACTAAGAGCAATGCAATGCTATAAGTGATGTCATTTTTATTATTTAAAATTAAATGTAAAAGATTTCAACTCTAAAGGAGTTTTATATACTTGGATGCAAGTATGCATATATGCATCGTTGGTTCTAAATTTGAAACCAATGATGCATTTATCTAGACACATTATCATGGTTGTTGTACTTTAAATGAAACTTAGGGCAGAATGAGGTAAATAAGGAAATATTTGGTTTCAAAATGTATCTAGCATTAGAGTTTTGTTTTAACACCAAAAGACACTTTTTGATGCCAACTTATAGCAATAACTATAGCCATTTTGCATTGGACTTGCTCTAAATGATGTTTTATGCACATCTGGGATGACATTTGAGACAATGTTTTGTCAGGTGTACCACTGCAAACTTAATACTGCTTAGGATTCATTATGGGTGCTTGCTCATCCAGGCCATATTCAACAAGGGTTGCTTCATTACCACAGGCAGATATTAATTCACGGAAAAGACACCATCGCCGATATAAAAGAGTTGGGAGCAAATTCTATAAACATGTCCTTAACGGACCAAAGAGAAGGACAAACAGTGTAGGTGGTTTAGATGATTTCTCAGTCAGTGAGATTGTTCAGACTACAACCACCCGCAGAAAATCTGAGGTTTCAAATTCAACATTTCATCTCACGCAGTTAGAATGGCATCATGATCCAGAGGATGGCAGTGGTATATTCTAGTCTAAATTTGCACATATATTATTTGTTAATTTATGCTCAAGTCAGATCAGAGTGGGATCTTCACTAAAAAATTAAAGATCGGTACCCTCCTTGTGGTTACCACAAAAGAGAGGTTCTTACTAACTAATGATATTTCTTTCCTGTCCATCAGTTATGTAGCACATAAATTATAGGAATATGCAAATATGTTGAGGTTTGTGCCATTTTCAGCATAGCAGTACAGTAATTAGGAATCATAAATTGACCCCTGAATAGAATCTAGTACCTGGCAGTTCTCTGTCAGTATCATCAATAAGATTAATTCATTAAGATTCCCATTTGCAGAAAATTATTCTATATCTATTATGTGCACACTTTCCAAATGTGATAGTGCAGTCAAGTCAATTCTAGAAAATCAACAATAGGATTTTGTGGATGCTTGCGCACCAAAATATTTGAAACACTGGCTATTTGGACATTATATTGTAGCATTAGCACCATAAGAAGCAAAATAAGTGATGTATGTATCTTCTTCGACAGCAGTTTTTTCATTTACAGGATTACTTAAAGGTGATTTTTTTCCCTGTATCATAATAGTTGTTGTCTACAAAGTGATGATTTTTTCCAATGATGCTGGAATGTTTAGGTTCTTAACTTTGCTCTATCTCCACGTGTTAATTCACATTGTTATTGTGAACTTAACAATTTCTCCCGAGCTTTTAGAATTTATAATTTAAAGCAACATTTTGACTTGAAAATGATATGTGATGTTAATGTTACTGCAGTGATTTTCCAAGAGGAAGCATGGTTTGATACACTTAGCCTCCTGGATTCTGAATCAGATGATGAATTTAGTAGTGTGTACGGAGGTAATAGACATCAACACCTGTTTTTTGTTACATTTTTCATCTTGTTCCCTGTTAGTGTCTAAAAGTTTGACTAATAAACAAAACCAATGATATCCAATAAATCCCACTCGGAAGTAGGGTTTGGGAGAGTTAGATGTATGCAACCCTTGCCCCAGTCCTAGCAGTAGATAGGCCGTTTTAATGAATATGCTTTTGAGAAAAAATAGCGGAAACTTGGAAGAGATTGGACACGTGAAACATATATCCCAGTCAGGCTCCATCTAGAATATAATGAAAAATTGACAGATTTTACTTTTGCCTAATTTATATATATACGAGATAATTTCTATCTTAGGTCAGGAAATGACACACTTTCAGTTGTGTTTTGATACGTGAGCTTCTCACATGATTGCGTTGCAAGAAACTACATTCAGCTGATCTGTTTCTGTGGCAGGCCACAACAGCTCTGCACTGACGCACACATATATTTCCTGTGCTGATTTATCCACCTATATTTAAACTTTTGCTCTTCTCTTATTTAGACTTTATAGCTGATCGGCTGAGCAATTTTAAAGATTACCATGAAAGATTATTAAAGGCAGAAGGTGGTAAAACAGATATGTGTCTCAACAAAGATGGACAGAAGGAGACAAATGGATTTCAAGAGAACGGCAAGAGGAAATCATCAGCAGTTATAAGGCTTTCGTTCAAGAGGAAATCTGTCGATGGTGATGAAACTAGTGAAATTTGTAAGCATGCCATGAAGGCCATTTGCATTAAATGAACTATTGTAGATTAATTTTAGTGGACCGCATTTGCTTTTCTTAAATCTCCCTTTTGTTAACTTAATAATAGTTGGAATCTACTTTGCAGATTATCTTCATGCTAATTTTATCTACTTTATTTCCTAAAATCCATGAGGATAGTTTCCCTGCTGGGAGTCAGTTTGATATAAAACATTCTGACCTTGATTTATAACGAAAATATATAATAATGATCATTATCAGAAAAATATGTGCATATAGGAAAAGCATTAACCGGAAATTATATGCAGGTGCATCAAAAAAATTCTTATATCGTCCCAGAGCTGGTCTCCAAATTCCATTTTGTGAAACTGAGATGTCGACTCCAGGATGTTGGTCAAAGATTGAACCTTCAACTTTTAAACTCCGCGGAGATAACTATTTTAAGTATGATTTTACTTCCAAGTTAGCATTGAACATGTGGTTCTCTTCATATGCTTGCAGTACAACATTTTGTTGACAAATTAATATGCAGGGATAAGAAGAAATTCCCTGCACCAAATTGTTGTCCTTATACACCAATTGGGGTCGATCTATTTCTTTGCCCAAAGAAAGTCAATCACATTGCCCAACACCTTGAGCTTCCTTCTTTTAAAAAGGACGGAGAGCTGCCTCCACTTCTCATTGTCAATATTCAGGTCTTTGTATCATTGTTATGCTTTATCGAGTTGCTGGAATATGGGTGCCCTTATATCTTGTTATTTTTAAGCCGTCCCATTTATATATTACATAAATTATATATCTTGTCATTCCTCTTGTTACAGTTGCCTACTTATCCCACTGCAATGTTCAATGGAGATAGCAACGGTGAAGGACTAAGCCTTGTATTATACTTCAAACTGTCAGAGACTTTTGAGAAAGATACCTCCGCTCAGTTTCAGGAGACCATCAAGGTACCATATAAAACTGACTGTTGCCATCCCCAAAGCCTAGATTCTTTGTGAACACAACTAGTAAACTAATTGATAGATGTTTCTTAGAGACTGCTTAATCATTTGTCGGTTTGCTGTCATGCTTCCACTAAAGTATTATTGTTACACTTTTGAAATATCTGATGTCTTAGCTGTAAGTCCAAAGTATCAGCATCTAGTACAATGGCGTAGGTGGCTTTTACATAGTGCATTTAACGACTGTTGTGCTAAATTGTACTCCCTCGGTTCATAGTTAACTGGGAATGAAACGATACATATATTGCTTAAACTATGAGCCATTTTTTAAATTACAATATTGATTTTTTTGTCCTTTATAGTCGTTTCATCCACTTTCTTTTCAGTTCGTACTATGCTTTGGTGATTGAATATGTTGATTTTGTTCCGCAGAGATTAATTGAAGATGATATGGAAACGGTTAAAGGGTTTACAAAGGAGAGCACTGTTCCTTTCAGAGAAAGACTCAAGATCATGGTTGGTGTGGTTAATCCAGATGCTATTGTATCCAGCTCAACTGAAAGGAAGCTTCTAAATGCTTACAATGAAAAGCCAGTCCTCTCACGTCCGCAACACGACTTTTATCAGGTTTAGTATCTTCCTGTATGTTGTGTGTTTTCTTTTGAGAGAATTAAAGAAGTGGGGTGTAACATCTAAAGCCCGATGAATATTTTCATTTCTATTAATGTAAATTATTCCTCGATTTTATCAGCGGTCTTTCAAGATATTTTCTGCTGGCTTGAAATTCTAGATGCAATATCCAAAGCACAAATGTAGTAAATTATCAAGTTGCCATCTTGCTTTATTCAATTAATACCAATTCTATGTTATCTTATGCAGGGATCCAACTACTTTGAGATTGACCTGGATATTCATCGGTTCAGCTATATAGCTAGGAAGGGACTAGAAGCATTTCGAGAACGCTTGGCAAGCGGTATACTTGATCTTGGCTTAACAATTCAGGTATGACCACAATTCTTTGGTGACCAATTTGTAGTTGGGCAAGTTGGAGTTATGCATGAGTAACTTCTCAATCTACTGAAGCCATTACTACTTCAGCAAGGGGAACGTTGCAGTCACATAACTCTTCTGAGAGAAGTCTTGATATCATGCTATAACTTAATCTCATCGGATGTTTAGGATTTTATCTTTGATCAAATCTATTGCATCATTCCACTAAAAAAATTCACACCGGAAATTTATTGTTGTTACTAACGCATTGCTTATTGAAAAATACAGGCTCAGAAACCAGAAGAACTGCCAGAAAAAGTGCTTTGCTGCCTTAGACTTAACAAGATTGACTTTATTGATCGTGGCCAAATACCCACAATAGTTACAAGTTGATGATAACTGATAAGTAAGGTTGAGCTGTGTATGGTTTGCTTGGCATACTAACATTCGACAGTCTGTGTGGGGCAGGATCCAGAGGTTTGTGTGTACAAATTGTCGACAGATGAAAGGAAGAGAACATTTAAAATTTGAAATAGAATGATCTGAGAAAATTAAAATCATTTTATATCAAGAACTATGAAGTTGATAACCAAATTCTCTTATTAATATCATACATGTTGTATATGTAAATTATTGTAGTTGCAGTCTTCACAGCCGTGGTTTGTTCAATCACAGTTGGTTTCTTGGTAGAAAATTATGTAAGCCGGTATCCACACAATTTTGGATCAATGCAAGCTAGCCTTCTTCCTTCTTAATCCCCTCTTGTTATCTGATTAGGCTGACTAATGCGCAGGCATTCTTGCATATTATCATCTGCAAAATCTAAAATTATACCTGGCAGTAGCAAAATCACAGCAACTTAAGATATCGATATTATTTCATAAAATAGAATTGCAAAACGGAATCTATGTAGTGAGATATCATATGTTAACATCCGTGCAGTTGAATTTTTGTTTATGTTTTATCTGGTTCTCAATTTTAATTTTAATTGTTATATTCAAACTAAAATTTTATGTTCCCTAGTAAATCCCTTACCCAGGTGAAAATGTTCGATTTTTGTAACTAAGCACGCGGGAATATATAAATTTATAAATCTTATCCAAGGAAAAAAATAAATAAATCTCCCTACACTTGCTGTACATTGTTTTTAGAGACCATAACCATAATTGTATAAATAAATATTCCAGAACAAAACTATTTCAAATGATGCATCTATTTAGAGGTAAGACTAATGCATATTCAGAAAGTAGAAATATGTTAACAATGTCAAAAAAAAAGAAAGAAAAAGAATGTTGACACAGTGCTGTTTCAGAACTGAATTGGAGCTTAAATAACAGTAAAAAAATAAACAAGCAGGTGGACACAGAGAAAGCAAATATATTGATACTAATTTACAGCTCTGATGTACAAGGTGAACAAGACACCAAAAGAGCCAGAAAATGCAAAACCGTAAATACAAGCTAAACTATTGAGGTTGGAAAATGGTTTGTGGTTAAAGAATGTATTTACACAAGATTCTCAGGAGGACATACTGTTCGCTCTCTCTTCCTTTCCTGCTCTGGTTTGCTGGCTGGCTGGCTGGCCACATGAGAGATTTATATTGTCAACAACAAGTAGCTCCCAACTTCATGCATGTAGCTTCTGTTGAGGTCCTTGCGAGGATTTATGAATTCTTTGATTTCCGTCGTTTCTACTTCATTCATCTGCACAAACAGATCAAAGTTGCTCTTTTGGCTTCTCATATCTAAGACCAAGAATGTTAACGCTACACTGGCTATTTTTTAAACCAATAATGGATTTTGGTCCTTACATGGTACTTGTGCTCCCCTGCTTGATTATTAACTATAAGTAACTTACTTTAAACGGTCTATTAAATCATTTGGATTGGTCATGTGGCAAGAATATCTATTACTATAAATAGTTAAGTAGTTAATATATGGGTCATGTGTCGGATCTATATTTCAATGGCCTGATTAAAAGATAGTTCTTTGCCTTTCCGCCAAAATTTTTGGCGGAAAAGCTTTTTTCGTTTTCGCTGTAATTGTCCTTGACACGCGTGTGTCAGAGACCATGACCCTTAATATATAGAGCTAAATTTATAAAAAATTCATTTCAATGTGTACCTACACTTGAATAGTAGAATACGTTAATGGATAATTGGTATAACTTTTAGAGCCAATTACTAATTAATGCATTCAATTAATAGCTATGCAGTGGAATGGTGTTTTTGTAGAGTGTGTTTCTATGTTTTACCTATTTAACCAAGTGCAGCTATACAATGGACTTGCTCTAAAAAGAATCTTGAATCAAGAGGAATCAAGGATGACCAGGTAAAGTACACTGAAGTCAATAATATGTACCTCTACTGAAACGGGATTTCTGAAAAGCCTGATGAGTATGGCTATCTTGGCTTCCAGCCGGATCGGCTGTCTTGGTCAAGTCCAGTGAGAATGGACGCCTTGGATATCGATCAATACAATCCTGGTACATTTTCAGATAGAGATGACATTCATCACAATTCAGGGAGAATTTCTATGTTGCAGGAATCAGAATATACTAATTGACTCCTAAGCTCTTCTTGTCCAACGTTTGCCCCAAAAGATTGTAAACATAATTTATTTAATATACAAAGTGGGTGCATGTGTGTCTGTGTGTTAAAACAGGATATGCTACAGCCTGCACTGAAGTAAGTGGTTATACATTTTTGGCAGTCAGGCATGTCTGATGGGATAGGTTGGAGAAAAGAAGGATGAATAATGTATCTCACAGCAAATAACCGAAGTGACACTGACAATAATTATTATTGTTGAGGAAACAATTGATAAAAGTTTAACTAAATTCAGGCAAACAGAACACTTACAGCAGTAAACTCTTCAGAAAATTTGAGAACATCATGCTCACTAGATTGATTTTCATGCAATTCAGCCGTTGGATCTATAAAAATCATGGTTTTACTTCTCGAGTATCTCTTCATAGGCAATCTAGATGGTGCATCCTGATTTCTCCTGTTGGCATGCGGAAAGATGCTTAATGATGCATTTCCTGGGACTATCTTAGTGCTCTCTGCTTGAGATATCTCACTCACTTTAGACATATCTGACAAGGCATCGTCGTATATTGGCCTACTTGATCTGAGAGACCCTGTGGCTCTTAGTACCCTTAATTTTGAAGAGTTGGCACTAATTCTTCGACCAACATAATGATTTTCATCAACCTCCTTCATAAATTATGAGTGTGTGAGTTAGTAGTTGCAGACTATAGTTGAAAAATTATGATTTAAATGAGTTTTGGGAAATGTGAAAGAAAAGAAGATATATATTTGTGTTGGGGGGAGGGAGGGAGAGAGAGAGAGAGAGAGAGAGAGAGAGAGAGAGAGAGTGAGGGAGGGAGAGAGATAACCAAGTTAACCGAAGTGCTTGATTCTTGCAAGGGCTTCTGAGATTTCCTCAGGTCTCTTGAGGGTCCAGGGGCTGGCTTTCTGGAACCAGCATTTCTTCTGAAACCATTATACAATTGTTCAACTAATTTGATTGCCCAAGAGAATTATATGAATAAATTGTGTTGGTATTGATTTCATATTCCAAAGGTTCAGTGGACCTCAAATAATCATTCACCAACTCTCAAGTCTCTTTTAGCTAATCATATTTACAGGCTAAATCATAAATAGAATGTACAGCATCTGTACAAAAAGATGACTTAAATTTGCAATAGAACTAGATTCCTAAGTTATTCGGGCTTCAACAATCGTTTGGTTTTTTAGACGGCTTTGCATATTGAGTATTTGTCCTACTCCTGGGCTTGAATCGTTCTTTATGTGAAATTCACAGACAAAAGAAAATATTTAAACTATGTGGATATGAAAACATCACTTAACAACAATACAATTTTTGATTTGTTGTTTTTCTTAATTAAATGTCAATTAGTCTTGCAGTGGTTCAGCACTAAGAACTGAAATAATCACTAGAATCTTACTAGAAGACTATGGAAGGGGATACCTTGTGTTATCGTGGGCCTTCGCATCAATCTCTTTGCTAGGTGAGTATTTCGGCAAGCTTGATGGATCACACGCGTAAGGTCCGGTTCTGAAATACTGATGGAAGGTGCAACAGGGTACGGAAAGGGTCTCCAGTGAGTATATTATTCTTAAAATATATGTCAGCTAATATATGAAACTCATGATCATGTAACAATATAAAAATGTTAATCAGAGGATTAGATACCAGCAGTAACAAATGTTGGATAAAATTAAACCAAAGCTGTTGCATAAATTTTAACAGAAATCAACAGTTTGCGAATATATGTTTGGTGAAGTTTATTCTTATAATCACGCAACTTGGAGTTACCTCTGAATCGAGTGCAGAAGAAGCAGTCCCACGCTTGTGCGCTTCTATAGAAAGCAAAGTTTCTAAAAGGTTGATGGCAGTTGGTGGGAATTCATTACAGCTTTCTCTAAGAGTACTCTCATAATGATGCTGAGGTTTGAACATTGTTGCTAGAGGAAGCTTGGATATTTGCCAGTATTCATCAGATGGAGTACCACAAAGCTTGAATATTTTATGTAATTGTTCAACCTGAAGTTGTTTAATAAATTAAATTAAAAAATCTTCATATTATAATGAGGCTAATGTGCAAACCAAATCAACTGTTGTGCAGTTTATACTAATTCAAGTGAAGATATCATTATGAAAAGAATGTAAGTTTTCAACTAATTACACATTTCTAGTGCTAGTCTTTCTTATAGTATTTCATGTCCAGACATCCACCTTTTTAAGTCTATAAAATATTATTTAACTAGAAAATGTAGTAAATAAAAATGCACAGTGTACATGAAACGAAAGCTTATTTTTTTACAAAATTTTTTATGCTGTCAAATAGAGTATTAAATATGTGTGCCTGGAATGTAATAAGGTATATCTAACCTCATTTCTGCCTTTGAGAAAAGGCCTTCCCACGAACATCTCAGCAAATACGCATCCTACACTCCACAGATCCACAGTTTCCTTATAACTGGTTGAACCCAGAAATATTTCAGGAGGCCTATACCATAGAGTGACAACACGATTTGTCAATTGTTGCTGGTTTGTAGGAGTAACGAAATTTGCTAGACCAAAATCTGCTATCTTCAATACTCCTTCATTGTTCACCAGTATATTTGATGTTTTGATATCTCTATGTATCAGTCCATGTGAATGACAATGTTCAAGTCCACATAATAGCTGCCACATATAGCACTTGATCTGCTTCCACAGAGATGTATAAAGTCATGTATTTCTCCACAAGTTAAAAGCAGAATGTCAAAAAAACTTCAAATGAAACAAACCTGTGCACTAGAGAATCTGATGTCAGGATTTGAGATTAGTCCTGAAAGATCATGTTCCATGTACTCAAATACAAGGTATATGTTGGTTGATGACGGAGAAGCAATGATTCCCTCCAGCTTCATGACGTTGGGATGGTCAAGCCTACGTAGAATTGCTATTTCTCGTGCCATAAACTTGACACTCTCTGGTTTCATATTATTAAAACGCACCTTCTTCAGGGCAACCAGTCTACCACTTTCAACATAGCGTGCACGGTAAACACTGCTATATGTACCTTGCCCAATCTGCATATCAAGATACTTATAAATGTATGATAAAGACATATACAGGAGATAAAACCACTCAGCAGGACAATTAATTGTTAGGATCAGTCCAATTTAAACTTTGTATTACAAATTTAAGACCAAAAGAGTAAAAACAAAAATTAGCTAGATCATCATTATGGACATGCCGACACCTTTCTCCCCAAAAGAGACACTTCGGGAGAAATCTAAACATACAAACAAAATTTGTAAAAGCCTCATACTATTGAATAATGAATCAGTTACGAAGCAATAATTTGGTGTAACAATAGTGAAAATCACAATTAGACAGAACCTGCAAAAACTCAAAACAATAGTATCCTCAGCGTACAACCTCACAATTAATTTGCACATACAGTCGATTAATGGACTAGTAGTTTAACTTAATCTTTACGGGGGAAGTACATAATTACTCAAAGATACTGCAGAACAAGCAGCGCCTCATCATGTCTTAATTACAAGAATAAAGGAATATAAAAAGTAAGTTTCTGAAGAGAGTGCATGAGCTTATGAACAGGAACAATGTGATGCATGCAGACCAGGCTTAATATGTTATATGATTCAAGAGAGGTCTTGCAAGTTGCAACTTGCAGTGCAACTTTCCATTATGTAACAAAATTCAATTTTATAAAATAATCATCAGAAAATGAAAAGAATGACCTTTTCTAATTTGCGAAACGTATCAGAGCGAAGAGGCTGCCAATCCTCAACAGCCTGAGGAGCAGCAGCAGTAAGCCAAGCAGGCCAAGCAGCAGCAACATGTTGTTCACCATTATCATCATCATCATCATCACTACCTTGTGTCGACTTGAAGCTTCCAAGTCTAATAGGAAATCCACAACTTTTCCTGATGCTGCTGGCACGGTATTTTTTCAAAGATGATGATTTCCGAAAATCCACCTTGTCATTCTGTGCATGATCCTCTTTTATCTTGTCCAGGTTTGTACCTCCATGTTTACTACTAGTCCTGATGGGGGAATCAGGTCTACACAATGTAGGTGAGGGGAAAGGTGATTTGAGATTCTTGGAGCTAACGCAACCCATTAGGCCCGATACATATCAAAGATACGACCTGGATTGTATAAAAACAACAACAACCCAGATCGATCCCGACGTGTAATCGGGGATTGAGGGTGGCGCAAGAAGAAGAAAAAGGAGTAAGAAAGAAAGAAAGATTTTCTTGAGACTGGGAAGAAAAAGTTCCATTTTCATGCAGTCCAGGCAGGGAATTTTGATACGCGACAAGATCGGGTGCCAATGGATGAGGATTCTTTGTTTGTTTTAGTGAAGATGAAACAGGGCACAACCATCCAGGGTCGTTGTTAATCTTCATAGTACTAGAAAAATAATATTATTACCTTGTCTTAGTTTTGATTTTGTGTTGTTTGTTCGAATTGCAAGGGAAAAAAAGGTGCAAGATGGTTGGTCGTGGGCCTCGATTAAGTACCCGAATTAGATCTGTTCACGAATCGAACGGCTCCAAGCCGTGTTTTGATGGAATCGAACCGAGTTTTAATTTTTTTCTGACGAACCGAGCCGAGCTTTCTTACGAACAGAAAACTGTGTTCGAACTCGTTAACGAATGAGCCGAACACGAGTTTTTATCGAACAAAATCGAGCCGAGTCGAGCCGAGCCGAACACGAGCCGAACACGAGCCGAACACGAGCTTTCTCCATTAAAACAAGCCGAGCCTAGCCGAAGCAAAAATTCTGGTCAAAACAGCGGTTGACTGTTAAAATAACAAACCAAATAAATTTATTTTTAATTTTTTTTTGTCATATCACTAAAATATATAGATCTTAACATCTTTACGGTTAGATCATTCATAAATATTTTTAAAAAATTGAAACATTAATATGAGACTAAACACTAGTTACAAGTACTGTTGAAATCGGTGGTTGATTGTCAAAATAACAAATAAAATAAATTTATTTTTTTTTAATTTTTTTATTAATATCATTAATTTTTTTAAAAAAAATTAACAAATCAATGATATTAAAATTATTTGTAACTTATGAAAAAATATAAAAAAAATAATTTTTTTATAATTTTTAAAAATAATTTACATATTAATATATTTTTTGTGATCTAAGATTTGAATAATAATTGAAATGAGAAAACAAAAGAAAGAAAAAAGAATCCAAATATCTAACGGGGCTGGTGAATAGGATTTGAGAGATTTCAAAAACTAATTGAAATGACTTTCTGTTATGGGTAAAAAATTAGGGTGTATTTAATACTTGGGTTCGTGGGTTTCAAAACTCTATTTAACTACTCTCGTGTTTCGTGACTCAATCTGCCTTCACAAGATGGCTACGTAACTTGTGTGCTAAGGATCAAGTCAAAAATGCAGTTCTGATTTGTGGGTGAGACTCATTATATAGGCATGGGATGCCTTTGAATTGGATTAGGGTTAGGAGACTTGGTGGACAAGTCTCAGATTTAGAGTGGACTTTGGAATCCTAGAATGTAGGAAATTGACTCATTATCCCATGAGGTGTCTTGGAGGTCAATCTCTAAGGAATTGTATCATTATTTGGACTTTACTTATCAGCTGATTTTACCTATATTAATTAATATTGAAATTAATTACTATTTAGAGTTTTGGACTCCTTTTAAAATGAGTTTTATTAGTAGCCCAAACCGGGTATAATTAATGCGATATTAATTACGCAATCATGGTTTATTTAATTTCCTATTATTTGCCCCCAACTTATGGGAAATCGTACAAGATTTCGCAGAAGTTAAGTTCATTTAACTCCTTGACAGGTTATCGTTTTTAACGTAAAGCGTGGAGCGACCTACACATTTACAACGATTAGCCTTATCCGAGGCTTCGAGATATCGTCTGGAATTTCCATATTTATTTTCTTACCTTATTCTTATTTTTAGGAATTTTCTGATATTTTTCAGGATTTTCTCTTTTATTTTCAGGAATTTCCCTTAATTTTCAAGAATTTTTCTTGATTTTATGGATTTTTCCTTGATATATATATATATATCAATTTTGACCAGGACTCCTTATTCGACCAGGATCCTGGTCGAATTATGCCCCCATAAGTTCTGGTCATGGAGCTGTAGGTCAGGAATTTTCGGCCAGGATCCTGACCGAATTTCGGTCAGGATTTTTCCTATCACTTTCTGACCGAATTAAGCCTCTATTTATCCGGGTCGTGGTGCCTTTTGGGCAGGATATTCGACCAGAATCTTGACCGAAATTCAGTCAGGACTTTTAGGGTTTTGACCGAATTATGCTTCCTTTAATTCTGGTCGTGCTGTTTTTGAGAAAAAGTACTTCCGGCCAGAATTTTGATGAAATTCCGTCAGGATTTTAGTTTGATTGGAGGTTTTGACCGAATTACGTTCCCGTTTGTTAGGTCGTGAGTTTTTTGACCAGAAAGTCTTCCGATCAGGAATCTTGACCGAAATTAGGTCAGGATTTATTCAAAATTAACTCAACCCTGTGGGCCTCGTATGACCCAGATT
Organism: Apium graveolens; assembly: GCF_009905375.1. Taxonomy (NCBI): domain Eukaryota; kingdom Viridiplantae; phylum Streptophyta; class Magnoliopsida; order Apiales; family Apiaceae; genus Apium; species Apium graveolens. The sequence goes on along the minus strand of NC_133650.1, from coordinate 95,326,343 downwards.
TTCTCGAGTGGGCCCGTTAAGTTGAGATTTTTCTGCAATCTCCTAGAACATGGGCCTTGGAGCTTGGGCCCATATTTCTAGCCTTTCTCACTTCTCAATCTCTATAGAATGTTATAGAGTCAATATATATATATATGTATATATATTTATTTATATTCTGATTATATATATATATTATTCTTTTAGAAGATCCTGGAAGTTTTCAGAATTGGGCCCAAGCTATTGTGCTGGGCTTTTTGACCGTTTATAACCGGTTGAAATTCTCTTGCACCGGCCCAATGACCGGCTAGGGGCACTATATATGTGTGTGTGTGGGGGGGGGAGTGTGATTATTTCACACTTCACTTCTCAGTTCCTCATTTCCTCATCTCCTTACCTCTCATCTCCCCCTTTCAACTCCCCAAATACCTTCACATTTTTACGATGATCAGCTACTTTTCGGCCTCTTTTCTGGGTGTGTTTGAAGATTAATTGAATCTTCATCTTCTTCCTCCAGATTCTAGACTCAAGCATTCTTCTTCCTCCATCAATGGATGACAAAAGCGTTGAGAGAGCTACTAAGATCGCCTCAGCTTTAAAGAGAGGTAACGAAATTCATATTCGTTCTTCTTATATGTCTTTTATAGAAATGATCAACTTCGGGGGAGACGAATACTCATCCACTGCCCACTTAGATTCTTTTGATTATTGTAACAAATGGTATAACGTAGCTCATATTAATAAGCTTAACACAACTTATAATGTCCGTCCCCCCTTATGATAATTTCCATTGACGGTAGTGATCATACATGCCACTGAAAACCCGACACTCTTTTCATTTATGCAGATGCCCTTTCTGCGGGGTTTAGGTTTCCCTTTCATGAGTTTATTCCTAGGTTATTAGCTGACTTACAAGTTAACCCTTGTTAACTTCCATCCAATGCTTGATGAAATGTCATATGTATTATGGTCCTATGCCTTAGGCAGGGTTTTCCCCTTTCTGTAGATATCTTTAGGAAAATCTTTCAATGTTATAACAGTACTCAGATCTCTTGTGGTTGGGTTTACATTAGGCAGAGGCCCAAATGCCCTCAAATTTTCAACAGTGCCTCAATTCCTAATAACAACCAACATTGGAGGGATAGTTTTGTTGGTTTAAGATGGGAGAACGGTGATTGGGGCACCCTTTTTAGATCTTCCTTTGGTAAAGTTAGTGATGGCAGCCCTAAGACCCTTTGCCTATCAGATGAGGAAAATCTTATATATAGGGAGCTTATTAAAGATAAGGGCCAGACTCCCCAGTGGACTTTGTTGGAGGAGTTTTCCCTGATCCATGTGGGACTTTCTACAGTCACTCAGCAGGGTATTTCTCATTCTCTACTTATTTTCTTTTTTTATACGCTATTAACATAATATATTATTTATTTCTGTTTCCTTTTCAGCGACCTAGGAGATAAACAACACCATTGTGCCGGTCGTTGAGGAAACAACTAGAATGAAGAAGGCCCGGCTTGCAGGGTTGGATCCTCGTGGTAAGGCTACTGAGCCTAGCTTCCTGAAGAAGCATAAAGAGCCGATGGTGGAGGCCTCCTCAACGGGTACTGAAGCTACAACCACTCCTGCCCCTCCTCCCAGGAGCTCATTTCAGCCTTTCTGGGGTTTTCGCCGAGGAGATACCGTGGTTGGTTCCACGAATCATGCTTGGGATTGGTCTCATCATTCCATTACTCCTAAGGACTTCACATACATCGTGACTGGCCAGGACCTGGAGCGTGTGAAGCTTATGGGAGCTCAGTCCATTGCTTCGGTATGCTTTTTCATTTTCTAATGTTAACCATCTCCCTTTTCCTTTTTAAAGCATGAACATTGCCTTGCCTTACCTCACACTTTTTCTTATTTCAGACCAACACTCATTTCCAAGCGGCCGTGCGTCATGCTGAGTCTTGGAAGAAGGCCTCGGAAAAGTCCGACAGGGCTTTAAGGAAGTAGAAGGTCAAGCATACAGCCTTGGAGATGAAGATGAAACAAAAGGAGGAGGAACTTTCTGAAGCCAATGCGGAGTTGGTGAAGCTCAAGGCTGAACGAGACAGAACCATCGACGCTTACTTGGACACAGACGAGTTTGCTTAGACCATGCAGGTTAGGGATGACACAGTATTTCCCGGGTTTTTCGGGACTGGTTGGGACACGGCTCTTGGGACCGTGAACGATGCATGTAGGGAGATTAACCTGGCGAAATAACCTTGTCCAGATGATGAGGCTTTACTACAAAGGTTTCCTACCTGTGTAGTTGCCTCTGAGGATGTCCCTCATACCCAACTTCTTCCCCCTCCAGAGTCATCTTCTAGGCCTTCCACAGAGGATCTCAACTCTTTTTCCAGCGAGACCGGTACCGCAGAGACATCGAGTGAGAGCGGAGGAGATGATGATATCGACACAGAGGACACTTCCGCTCCTTAGAGTTTTTGTTGGCCCTGTGTGGCTTAGTTATTTATGTTTACTTATGCTCAGGTCATGTAGTCTCCCTATTTTCAAATTTTATTATCCTTATATTTATCCGTATTTGGTTTGCATATTTTCACTCTATGTTTCGTAGAAACTCAATATCAGATATTGAAAATTTCATAAATTTCATAAATCCTTGGGATCCATCCCTTACATAATTTTTTGTGAGCTAAACCAAAAATAGAGATCCTATTGAATTGAAATACAAAATCCTAAGCAAGCAAAGCTGCATGGTGCTTTTGAACCTTGTTGTTGTTAGTGTTTGTACCCTATAGACAACACTAAGATGTTTTAGTTTAAGACATTAGGATCATTAATGTTTATATTCTATCGATTATTCCCTTTATAATTTATTAATTCTTAATTTACTGCAATATAAATGTTATATTAATAAATGTCCTTGGAATATGATATGCAATTCTATATCTCTAAGTACATGACTAAGAAATGAGATTATGAGAATAGTATCAATATTCCTAAAGGTCCCTAGTCGAGTATTATTATTAAGGGACAATAATAATGCATTAAGATTGGTGTGTTTGTTGACTGATGATCACATCTCATTGATCATAGGTATAAATACTAAAGTAAAAAACACAGGTAGATGTATATGTATATGGTGCTGGACAGACCCAATGTGAGCATCTACATGTCAGTTGTGTCATAAGTAATTCTCACAGTGATAATGATGTAATGGTCCTTAAACCTAAAGTCATTATAATTCTATACGAGAATTAATATACATTGATTCCTTTAAAAGTTATCCTTGACCGGGTAATGATAAAAGTGGACATTGGGTATATTATGAATCGTATGAGAAATATGAATGATCTTGATGGGATTTAACCCTCCTATTTTAGGAGTGATATTATTGGCTTCTTGTATGAGCTAGACTATGAAATGCGTGGCCACGCTCAAATGTTGATTTGATATGATAGTCTACTCATTGTTAAAGGAAAACTGGATTAAACATTGATGAGGATGACACATTACATGCCTCTAGTTTAATCTATAATATTTGGTTAAAGGGATTATATTACATTGTACATTATTCACGAAAGGTTTAATCGATCACCGATTCAATTATTATTACTTGGGTAGCAATGATGTATTACTAGATGCCGCTCATTGTTTACAATTTTAAATTAGATTTAATATTCGTTATCAACGTAATAATAACTTATAGGGTCACACACAAAGAATGCTTGGAGGATTTAATTTAAATTGGATTTAAATTATATTAAAGTAATTCGAATTATTTATAATATTAATTAAGTATGACTTAATTAATTAGATAAATATTGATATTCGAATTTACTAATATTAATTATGAAATTAATTTGTTAAATAATTAAGCATGACTTAATTATTATACAAATAGGAATTTTGAATTAATAATAACTCCTAATTAGTTAAGAGTTATAATTATTTTTCTACTCTCTATATAATATCTCTTGTCTGGCTGATTTTATGAGCAAGACTTTTACAAAAAACCCTAGCCACCAAGAGAGAAGATGGAGAGATCAAGAAGAAACAAGTTTGTGTTAGTACACATCCAATTCTTGAGTTCAAGCATTAGTGTGGATACCGATAGAGCGTAGATCGCGAGAGCGGGATGTGTGGTGATTGAACAAGCTTTGGATCTCCATTAGTCAACCAATTTGTAAAGCTTCTTAAGGTAAACAATCTGATTTATGAATTAAATATCTATTTTTCACATGGATCCTGCGGTGAGTTTCGAAAATTCTGATTTTTCACATTTTTAATTATTGTTTCCGTTACATTTATGTGATTGAAACCCAACAATGGCATCACAGCTACTTGCGAAAAGTGTTTAATTCGTTTATGTGTTTACTGGTTTTATGATGATAACATGTATACAATATACAATGACTGTTATGTATGCGATTTTGTATGTTTTACATGTTGTTATATTTATATATGCGTATGTATATATATGTTTTGAATATATGATATTCATGAGAGTTGTATAATCATATGATGATTATATAATTTGTATATATACTGATATATAAATGTTATATGTTTGTTCTTATTATAAGAATCGTATTTGATACGATTCTTAATCGGATGCAGCGGATTTGCTGAAATCTGGGTCTGATGTCCGATTTTGGCAAATGAATACGCTATTTCATATGGAATCGAGCTTCTGAACGAAACTGATAGATAAAGCTATCAGCGACTGATTTGTAAGGCGTTTGACGTGGTTTACTCCATGTAATCTGCGATTTACTGTTATCATATTTAATTTCGAATTTTCTGATTTTTTCCATATTTGGTTTTTCTTATTAAATAATGATGGGTATGATATGTTAAGATCATATTATGTATTTTAACATGTTCTTATGTGTTAATTGAGCATGGTGAATGGTTATGGCTTATGACCTTAGGTTAATGATTTTGTATTTTTAAATACGGCTTGCATGTCGTTTAATCTTGTAATTTTTAAATCTCGAATGTAACTCGAGTTGTTCTTATAAGTTCATTAGATTAGTTTTTGTATTTCATTCTTGTAATGTACATGAATACATGAAGATTTGAAGATCAAGGGTAATCCCACACGGAGGCCATCCAAGGAAGCAATACAAGAAAAAAGACATGTCATAGTAGGCTTGTATTTATTTTTCACCTTAGATTGACCTAGATCTTTGTCATTAGCTTGATGAAGATCTGTTAGATATATTTGATAATATCATGACTAATATGATTTATGTTTAGTTTTCAGATCTTACTTAAACAGGATAAATCAGTACTTAACTGAAATCAGCACTTATACTGAAGTCAGAACTTAAGTTATCAGTACCTAAGGTTCAGGAGATATTTATCAGGAGATAATATCAGGACGTAAAGGAAACTTTCAGATAAGGAAGGCGGCTGATTGAAAGCAAAGAAGATCGAGACAAATGTAAGAAGAGATATGCATGAAGAAGGAATTCTATGAAGAATGGAATACTTGGAAGAAAAGATATCTGATTGATATATTTTAGGAAGCAGAATTATATTCCATATCAATTAGCGATTATCTTGTAACTATATAGTATATAAACACAGACATAGGGTTTATACTATAAGTGTTATCATTATCGAGAATATTATTCATTGTAACCCTAGCAGCTCTCGTGATATTTGTTCATCACTGAGAGAGGACAGTTCCATATTGTAACAGAGTTTATTGCATTGAATAAAGTCTGTTTTCTGTTACTTGTGTTATTTGAATTCGATTTGATTGTGCTATACACTGTATTCAACCCCCTTCTACGGTGTGTGTGACCTAACAAGTAGTATCAGAACTTATCTGTTAACACACACAGTTTAAGATACAAAAACAATCATGTCTAAAGCAGAAACTCCAACCAAGCCCACCAAAACTGAAGAACCTCCAAAGACTCAAATCCACAGTCGATATGAGACCATTAGAGTTCCCATACTGAGGCCATCTGAATATCCCATATGGAAGGTGAGGATGAATATGTTTCTGGAAGCTACTGATCCAGAATATCTTGATAGAATCAATGAAGGACCTCACAAGCCAACCAAACTAGCTGTTGCAGTTGCAGGTGAAGCAGCAAAGTCTGTACCAAAGGAGAAGAGTGATTACACTGCTGAAGATATCGCATCAATTGCTAAGGATGTTAAGGTACGACACTTGTTGCATAGTGCCATTGATAATGTAATGTCAAATAGAGTAATTAACTGCAAGACTGCAAAAGAGATATGGGATGCGTTAGAGACAAGGTGCCAGGGAACTGATTCGATTAAGAAGAACAGGAAGATAATACTCACTTAAGAGTATGAACACTTTGACTCAAAGTCTAATGAGTCATTGACTGATCTATATGAAAGATTTGTCAAACTCTTGAATGATTTGTCACTGGTTGATAAGGAGTATGATCTTGAAGATTCAAACCTTAAATTTTTGTTAGCTCTTCCTGAAAGTTGGGATTTGAAGGCAACAATTATAAGAGACAACTATAATCTTGATGAAACAACTCTTGATGAAATTTATGGGATGCTCAAGACTCATGAACTTGAGATGGAACAAAGAAGCAAGAGGAAAGGAGGAAAGTCAAGGACAGTTGCTCTTAAGGCTGAAGAAGAATCCCCCAAGGAAGCTACCTCAAGGGAAGGCAAGGGAAAAGCGCTCATCACAAAATATGATACTGAGTCATCAAGTTCTGATAGTAATGATGACTCAGAAACTGAAAGCCAACCTGAGATGGATGCTGATGAAGAGATGATGAAGCTGTGCGCTCTTATGGTGAAAGGAATCACAAGGATTGCATACAGGAAGTTCAGGAAGGGAAAGAAGCTTTCCAGGAAAGGTACAAGTTCTGATAAGAGGAATTTCAGAAAGTCTGAAGGCAAAGGAGGAAAGTCTGACAGAGGAGATTACACAAATGTCAAATGCTACAACTGTGGTGAGAAAGGCCACATATCTCCTGATTGCAAGAAAGTGAAGAGTGACAAAGGCAAGGCTCTTGTTGTGGCGCCCTCCAAACCCGGGTCAGAAGTTTGGGGTCCACAACACAAACACAATATATCAACCTGTATAAGAAATATTATTTATAATGACCCTGCTTCACAAAACCACGGATCGCAACAGGTTAAAGTATGAAAACAAGCCACAACCTTAATTATTACATCGTACCAAATCCCAACTAATTTAACTTACAATTGATAATAAAATCATTCTTACAACCTTGCTATCTCATTACTACCATAAGCTCCTGCTAGCTCGATCAATCATAATCTGGAATCCTAGCTCGAACATTGAACTGGGAAACTTTGCTATCAACCGTATCCTTCTTAACTGTAGAATATATAAAAAGATTCGCAAGAGTGAGCTAACTAGCTCAGCAAGTCATATTATCAATAACTGAGGTTAAACAATGATCAAACGAGATGATTCGAAGGAATCAAGTTTCTTGTTAAACAACCAATAGAATTGGATATTCATTCTAAGTTTTTTAAAACCAAGGTTAGGCTGCTGATCAGTCACGCACTAACCCCGAGAAAAGCACACAGCACTGCTCTAACTACTGGATCCAAGGCACACATTGGCCTAACTTGACCATCGATATGGTCTGACCACGAATCTGGTCTATACAAAGAAAACTATCCAATTCTAAAGCATTTCAATATGATAAACAATAGAGTTCAATAAAACCAGATCATAATCAATAACCATAAAACATTTGTAAAAGAGCATGGTAAAAGTTCATAGTTACCAAAAAGGGTATGTCAAAATACATAAAAGAAGTGGCCTCCAGCCGGTAGGATAATCGGGTATTAGATGAATGGTGTTTTTACAAGGTTTTAGTACTTTGATATCATAAGGTATGGTTGAGTATAAAAGTTTCTGTATGTTTATATAATTTTGTTCCAGTGTTTGGTATATGATGGTTATATATTTGTGGGGTGGTATCGTATTTGTGTGGTTTATATCTGGTAAATCAACAAGAAATAGTTCACAAAGAATAAGGCTTGCGGCTCAAAGATCAAATGACGTGGCTCAGGTTCAAGGCTGAAGGATTCAAAGTATTTACAGTATAAAACAGAGCTATTTTAGGTATTAACAGTATGTCACATGAGAATTTAGAAATATTTGCATTATATCTCGGGAAAGGTTGAGAAGTACTTGCCTTATCATAATTGATTTCAACTTCACTTGCACTTGTCTAATGACTCCATTCAACAATTACTCATTTGCTTCTTCTATGCCTCGCTTCTATCTTCTGATTACTTGCTGTATTTTCTATATGTCAATTCTATTTTCTGATCACCTGCTTCTCTTTCTTACGCCTTGCTTACTCTACTAGGCATCATAAGTATCTATCAATATTCCACTCATACGATTTTGTTCAACACATACTTCTATCTACCCTTCATTTCACCCAAATCCGATTAACGGATTGAAAGTTATGCCATAAACAGTAATCATCGAATATATAAACCGACAGTCAATCAACAAGTCACACATAATACATCACGTAATCAATGACATATCATTTATAAAGACATTTCGGGTCGTAAATAGGCTTTCTGGTATTTAAAATGATTTTTAAAACATTTTTCGGAATTAAAACGGGTCGTTGGATCAATTTCGGAATAATAAACAGGGTTCGGTTGGCCAATTCTGGCTCCGAAACAATTTTAGAATAATTATCGAGCCTTGAAAATAATTTAGAATAATATTTTAAAGTTCGAAACTATTTTTCAAAATTTTTAAATCATTTTTAAATAATTAAATCTAATTAAATAATTAATTAAAAATCAATTAATAATTAATTAAATCAATTAATCAATTAATTTTTGAATTAATTGACTAATTAATCAATTAAAAATTAACTGAAATTAATTAACTAATTAATTCAGATTTATTTGTGAATTAAAAATAATTTTCGGAATTAAAATAATAATTTTTAGAATTTTCAGGAATTAAAAACGGATTTTTATAATAAAAATAAATAGGAAATATGATTTTTAAACATTTTTAAAACAAGAATCCAATTTTTGCAAAGTCTGGAAACTTGAGGGACTAAACTTCATCATCTACAAAACTACAGGGACTAAACTGCAATTTTGCAGTCCAGTCGCCGGAAAACACAGGGGTGGCCGGAGAACACGATTCCGGCCTCCTCACCTTACCACAAGCTCCAGATCACATCTACGGATTACCAGGAACATAACCATGCAATCAAATCGATCTAACATTCCCTGAGTTGGCCGGAATTTGGCGGTGAAGTTTGCCAGTTTCCGGCGAACTTCAGAAATATTCAAAACACAACTCCCTTCTCTACAGACCTCGTTGATTCATGAAACTTATACGACTGGATTGCAAATTTTACAGAGAACACAATCCACTATATCACAACATCAATCTATTCCAGAATAAGAAACCCCCAAATTTCAATTAAGAACATTCATACGGGTTATAAACCCTAATTTTGAAATTCGAAAATCAAACTCAAATTTGAACATGTTATTGGACTCCAAATCAGACGTATAATATACCAAAATCATCAGGAAAACAAGCTCTACAACATGAAATCATCAAATCATACAAACAATCATCTGAACAAAAATTTATATTTTTCATGAAAATAATTCGAAAATAATTAAATTTATAAAAAATCAACCTTTGATTCTGCAGTAAAACAGGTCCTGGAATCTGATAGTACTCCTTGATACCTTCAAATTGGTTACTCCAACTTTCCAAACGGATTTCACTAACACCTTGAATTTGTAGTTTGATTCTCAGAAAGGTTTATGAATATATGATTTTTCTCTGTAAAAATTATATAATTATCTGTCTGCAAATGTTTTTAATATGAAATAAAATACGGTAAAAGGCTATTTATAATTACGGAGAATTAGTATCCCGTTGGATCATTCCAGATATAAAACGGTACGTTTATTTATAAAAACTGATCCAAACGGTATCGGTTTTCGGGATAATTATCCAAATCAGTACAATTTGTACTGCGGTCTTGGTCTCAGCGCCTGGTTACACGTACTACGATGTGATAATTGGGATAGTTTAATAAAAAGCTCCCGTTTATCGAAAATACAGGTTTTATTGATTTACCGAAACGAATATTGTGTCGAAAATGTTGCGCCGGGACCCGCGCAGGACAAACCGTACGCCGGATCGAAAAAGTCGAAACACGGAAAATGCTCGGAATATTGCAATTAGGTTAGGAAGGAGTTCTCGGAAGAGTTTCGGGTTCTAAAAACGTAAAAACGGTTAATGGTGGTTGGTTCCCGTTTTCATAAAATAGGTTTTAAATACCCGGAACAAGAGTTTAAAAAAAAATCTATATGATTCCTATAAATTCATAAATTAACACAAAAATAATTAGGAAGATATGACAATTATCTATATTTTATTTTGGACATAAAAAAAATTGAAATACTCAATTAATAATATTTTTAAACATCCAAATATATTTAACACTTAACAAATAATTCACAAAATAGATACTGAACATACATACTAATTATTTATTAGCAAAAATAATTACACGATATATCCCGGATATTACATCCTTCCCCCTTAAAAGGATTCTGTCCTTAGAATCTCCTAAGAAAACAAATAAGGGTACTTTTCTCTCATATCACTTTCTAACTCCCAGGTTGACTCTTTAACCTTTGGGTTTCTCTACAATACTCTTACTAACTTTACCACTTTATTTCTCAATACTTTCTCTCTTTCCTCTAGAATCTCTATCGGACTCTCTACATATGATAAATCTGCCTGAAGCTCTATTGGCTCATATTCTATTACATGCCTGGAGTCTGGATTATATTTCTTGAGCATCGATACGTGAAAAACATTGTGAATGTGCTCCATGTGCGGGGGTAACGCCAACTCATCAGCTACTTTACCATGCGCTTTAGGATTTCAAAAGGTCTGACATATCTTGAGCTTAGCTTCCCTTTCTTCCCAAACCTCGTTAGTCCTTTCCACGGTGATACTTTCAATAATACCAAGCTTCCTTCTTCAAATTCCATGTCTTTTCTTGACTAATCTGCATATTTCCTTTGACGATCTTGTGCTGCTATTAGTCTTTTCTGGGTAACTTTAATAACTTCCTTTGTCTGCTGCCCTAATTTAGGTCCAAGTAATTTGCGTTCTCCTACTTCGTCCCAATACATTGGAGATCTGCATTTGCGTCCCTAAAGGGCTTCATAGGGTGGCATCCCAATACTGGCGTGATAACTGTTGCTGTAAGCAAATTCTATCAGAGGTAAATGCTCGTCCCAATTTTCTTTAAAATCAATATACACACGTGTAACATGTCCTCGATTGTCTGGGTCGTTCCTTCACTCTGGTCGTCCGTCTGCGGGTGGTAAGCCGTACTCATATTCAGTCTCGTTCCCAAACATTCTTGAAAACTCTTCCAAAATCTTGAATTAAATCTTGGATCTCGATCGGATACGATGGACACAGGAATTCCATGACGAACTACAATTTCTTTTAAGTACATATGAACTGACTTGTCCAGTGAAAATCTTCCATTTATAGACAGAAAATGAGCTGACTTGGTAAATCTATCCATTATAATCCAAATGGTATCATGATTAGCTTTTGTGCTTGGTAACCTAACTATGAAATCCATGGCGATATGCTCCCACTTCTACTCTGGAATCTCCAATGGCTGTAGCAATCCACTTGATCTCTAATGTTCTACTTTAACTCTTTGACGTAACATCTGCTAATCCATTCCGCAATTTCCCTCTTCATATCCGGCCACCAATAATTTTCCTTTAAATCTCTATACATCTTGGTACTCCCTGAATGGATTGAATACCTTGAATTATGAGCTTTCTGTAAAATTTCATTCTTCAATTCCGTCACTGGTGGAATCCAAATTCTAGAAGAAAATGTAAGAATACCTTGATTGTCCTTTTTTTTTTTGCGTGCACAATTTTTCACCTACCAAACGATTTATATCCTGATCCATTACCTCTTCCTGACGCTTCTTTATCTTCTGTAACAATTCTGACTGAAAAGTCATACTTATACATTCTTACTCCTTTTTGGGATCATGAATCCTGACTTCAAATTCCAACTTCTAGAAGTCCATAGATAATTCTTCTGGTACAGTCTCTATGTTCATCCTCTCTCTATCTTACTTATTTCTTGCCACTACATTTGCTTTTCCTCGGGAGTTCATACTTCAAACTCTTATGGTCCGTATATATCGCACATCTTTTTCTATACTTATAATATTTCCCAATCTTTCAAAACGGATATTATTGTTGCTTTTAATTCCCAGTTATGAGTAGGGTACTTCTGCTCATAAGGTTTCGGTTATCTAGATGCATATGCAATAACTTTATTGCTTTGCGTCAACACACATCTTATTCCGTTACAAGAAGTATCACTATAAACTACCAAATCTCCCTGATACTTTCAAAATGATAAAATAGGTGTTGTAACCATTCTTTCATTTAACTCCGCAAAGCTTTCTTCACCCTTCTCCATTTCATATAACCTTCTTTCTTTTCCTGGTTAACTTCATCTCTAATATTACAACTTTCAAGAAATCTTGCACAAATTTCCAATAATAACTGGCCCATGATAAAACTTCTTACTTTTGTTGGTGCTTCTGGTCTTTCTTCATTCATACTATCTTTAAACTTTTCTGCTGAATCCCCTTTTGTCTCCTCCTTACTGACTGTCTATACTAAGAATTATACCTCCTGCCATTAAAGTTTTCACCTGGTAAACTCTTTTTATACTGCTTCTTTCTTCTTTGACTCCTCAGCTATCATTGTATAGGTTGCATGGTTCTTCTTAATTAACGCAAGTATATCTTATCCAAATTCTTCCTTCAAAATTCTACTCATCAAATTTAAATATCACTGGTATATCAGTTCATCCCACTAACATTTCTAGAATTTTATAACAACAGTACTGAGTTCTGAAAATTATCTTTGATATGTCCATAAGTTCAATTTTCACTTGGTAATATACCCAGTCTTAAATCAATCTTATAAAAATACCTTGCTTCGTTCATTTAGTTAAACAAATCATTGGTTTCGAGGTAACAGATATATGCTCTTGAGAGTAAACTTGTTGAGCTTTCGCTAACACATAATCTCACCCTTCCATCTTTCTTATTAACACATCATGCCAGTGCACTTTAAGGGGGTACGCTAGGTCCAGTTGCTTTTTCTTCTAATTATCTTCTGCGTTTGCTCTGGTAATTTCTTTATTTTATCTGGTGCCATTCTGTGCGGGGCTTTGGACACTGGCTTCATTTCAGGTGCTAAATCAATCATATACGCATTTTTTTTATCTAAAGGAAATATTGGTAACTCGTCTGGAAATATGTCTTGATACTGTAAAATCTTCAAGTTCGGTCTGCTCCTAACTCTTATTTATAATCGCCATAGCACTTATATTTTGGTCACTGTAATCTTAAATTATTTTTAACAAATTATTTACTTTCCTTTGTCCTTTAAACTTCTTCATGTTCTCCTTTGGCGTCTCCAGAACTATCTTCCGTCACGACGGTTTACCTGGGCATCACACTTGAATAGTTAATCCACTCCTTATAATAATATCAAATCTTCTTATCTCAAATGATATCAATTCTTCACATCTTAATGCCAGAAATATCGATTCCGTCATTGGTACTTACATATTTAATGACTGCACGTTCTTAATTTGCTAGTCCTTTAGTCCTAAACTTATTGATTCGACATGATAATTCATCTTATCAATAAAACCTTGAGAAATATATGATCAAGTTGCTCCCATATCTTTTAATACTTTAACGCATAAGGTATCCGCAATAATCTTCCACGTCATCACATCCATATTCTAAATAACATATCGCAAATTCTCGTTCTCGGAGACGTATCCCTTATTGAAGTAGATTCCCTTAACTGTTAATGCATCCCGGGCTAGGGACAGTGATTTGTAATTTTTACCATATGCCCTTGTTTCCTTCCCATGCATGCGAGGTAGATGCGACTTTGCCCGCTGAGTGTATAATACATTAACTTTTGTTTGAAAAGCTCTCGCAAGGAACAACGGTACAATGAAAGAACTAGAAGGATTCATAATTTTAATAAACTTAGAGTTGAAAAGAAAGAAAAAGTAATGATTTGAATATGAATGAGACAACCACATTGGTACTTAAGATGGCCAGTCTTTCATACCGTATGGCATACAACACATGATTAGGTGGTGTCCCACCTGACTCTTCGTCATTCTGACAAAGCGACTCATCATAACACTGTTTGTCCCAATCAGAAAGCAAAATCCGAGGGGAACAATTAAATTTGAAAGGAATGCAAAATCCTTCGTTTTGATATCACCAGAAAGAATTTATTAAGAAAAGGAGTTCATACATTTTTAGGTATTAAAAAGGAATATACACTGTAATGTTGAGGACATGAATGATACCATTGGTCACCATCCATATTTCACTTGTATTTATCTTTCGAGTTTGATCGATCATATCCCAATTGTATCATATAACAACTTTAGAAGTATGCTAAAATGCCTTCGCAACTAAGCATTATGGTAGATTCTTACTTGTTAAGTCTCGCGTCTGTAACGTCGTACCTACACATATAATACTTTAACAATTTGACCATAATGGCGTTCTTATCAGATAACCTTGAGTTTCCTCTTTCTAATTTGGAATAACCGTAAATCATTCAACATAACGATCATTTTATTAATAATATTCTTCCTTCAGAAGAGTCTGGAAATTTTCCCAATCTTCTTCGGTCATGCTCAGGCTTTCGTTTAATCAATGAATTCTTCGAACTCTGATAATCCCAGTAATTGGATGAATAGTTATTCCATACGCAGGTTTTGTTGTTAATCTTATCAAACAATATTTGTACCTTCTTGTTAGGAATAACCAACTTCCTCATAATCGCAGATTACTTCATCCTCTGAATTAACAATACTAAATCTAAAATAATATCCTTCCAGCTAATCCGAGCCTTTTGACAAACAAGAAACTCAAGTAGTAACTTGACAATCAATGTTTAAAACTTATTTTATTCGAAAAGGCTTTTAGAAATGTTGTGAGGAAAAATCTTTTTTGAAAACTTGTTAAAAATTTTGAAAATTTTGAAAATCACACCTCTGGTTGTCCTCACTATATGAGTTGGTTGTTGTCCTTCTTATGACCAAATACCAAGTTAAAGAACGATCACTCAAAGGTCCATTCACTTCCATTTATCTCCTCTCCTTCATTGGGGTCTATTACTTTCCGTAATTAATTAAAACTTTCGCTGTCGTTGCACGTTATCTTATTTGTAGCTTCACATTAAGGCTCCCATACTGGTAGTACCCCCGTTAACCACTTTACAATCATTAAGTGGAACAGACTATCCCATAGTCAACAAGTCAGCTAATATCATATCATTACAACATTATTAATTTCAAGAAATCTTCAGATCCCTAATCTCCTCTAACCCTCTTTCTTCAACACTTATCTACTCCATTCCACAAGCTAGTCATGAGTGGCCTAATTACTAATAGCTTCTTTTAGCCGGATACAGCCATCCTCCAGAACACTTGAATCTTCTTTCTAAACTCCTTCTCACCTTAATTTATATCTCAATACTCACCGTTTACTGCCGCTATCGCGTCCCTTCTCGCAAACGCTGTTGTTTCGGTAGAAAGGTTTTTAAACTAAGGATGTAGAATATGGTGTATAATAGACAGAAAAGATACATTCATAGTTGAATGTTCAAAAGAACAAGAATAAGCAAATGAAGGTTCTTGAATAGGTAATCTCATATCGAGAGATGATAGAATAGCGTTGAATAACTTGGAGAGGCGCAACTGTCATAACAGAAAGTAATACCATTAATACTGATGGAGAACAAGGCGCAAATCGAATCTGGGAGAAGATGACGATCCTTAAACGGAAGGCTCCAAATGATCAGTTGATACAGGGAAATAAGGATCTGCCATTGCCGTTGCCTGGATATCACGTCGCGAGTTAAGAATCCCGAATCGCAACACGAACCGTGCCGGAGACCTACTATACAGTCGTACTCAACCTCACGATGGCTTATCTTTCTATTTCCTATTCCTAATCCTAACCCTCTACCCGATCCCGACAATCTAGGCTTGTTTCAGTGACTTATAACCTGTGGCTCTGATACCAACCTGTGGCGCCCTCCAAACCCGGATCAGAAGTTTGGGGTCCACAACACAAACACAATATATCAACCTGAATAAGAAATTTTATTTATAATGACCCTGCTTCACAAAACCACGGATCGCAACAGGTTAAAGTATGAACACAAGCCACAACCTTAATTATTACATCATACCAAATCCCAACTAATTTAACTTACAATTGATAATAAAATCATTCTTACAACCTTGCTATCTCACTACTGCCATAAGCTCCTGCTAGCTCGATCAATCATAATCTGGAATCCTAGCTCGAACATTGAACTGAGAAACCTTGATATCAACCGTATCCTTCTTAACTGTAGAATATATAAAAAGATTCGCAAGAGTGAGCTAACTAGCTCAGCAAGTCATATTATCAATAACTGAGGTTAAACAATGATCAAACGAGATGATTCGAAGGAATCAAGTTTCTTGTTAAACAACCAATAGAATTGGATATTCATTCTAAGTTTTTTAAAACCAAGGTTCGGCTGCTGATCAGTCACGCACTAACCCCGAGAAAAGCACACAACACTGCTCTAACTACTGGATCCAAGGCACACATTGGCCTAACTTGACCATCGATATGGTCTGACCACGAATCTGGTCTATACAAAGAAAACTATCCAATTCTAAAGCATTTCAATATGATAAACAATAGAGTTCAATAAAACCAGATCATAATCAATAACCATAAAACATTTGTAAAAGAGCATGGTAAAAGTTCATAGTTACCAAAAAGGGTATGTCAAAATACATAAAAGAAGTGGCCTCCAGCCGGTAGGATAATCGGGTATTAGATGAATGGTGTTTTTACAAGGTTTTAGTACTTTGATATCACAAGGTATGGTTGAGTATAAAAGTTTCTGTATGTTTATATAATTTTGTTCCAGTGTTTGGTATATGATGGTTATATATTTGTGGGGTGGTATCGTATTTGTGTGGTTTATATCTGGTAAATCAACAAGAAATAGTTCACAAAGAATAAGGCTTGCGGCTCAAAGATCAAATGACGTGGCTCAGGTTCAAGGCTGAAGGATTCAAAGTATTTACAGTATAAAACAGAGCTATTTTGGGTATTAACAGTATGTCACATGAGAATTTAGAAATATTTGCATTATATCTCGGGAAAGGTTGAGAAGTACTTGCCTTATCATAATTGATTTCAACTTCACTTCCACTTGTCTAATGACTCCATTCAACAATTACTCATTTGCTTCTTCTATACCTCGCTTCTATCTTCTGATTACTTGCTGTATTTTCTACATGTCAATTCTATTTTCTGATCACCTGCTTCTCTTTTTTACGCCTTGCTTACTCTACTAGGCATCATAAGTATCTATCAATATTCCACTCATACGATTCTGTTCAATACATACTTCTATCTACCCTTCGTTTCACCCAAATCCGATTAACGGATTGAAAGTTATGCCATAAACAGTAATCATCGAATATATAAACCGACAGTCAATCAACAAGTCACACATAATACATCACGTAATCAATGACATATCATTTATAAAGACATTTCGGGTCATAAATAGGCTTTCTGGTATTTAAAATGATTTTTAAAACATTTTTCGGAATTAAAACGGGTCGTTGGATCAATTTCGGAATAATAAACAGGGTTCGGTTGGCCAATTCTGGCTCCGAAACAATTTTAGAATAATTATCGAGCCTTGAAAATAATTTAGAATAATATTTTAAAGCTCGAAACTATTTTTTGAAATTTTTAAATCATTTATAAATAATTAAATCTAATTAAATAATTAATTAAAAATCAATTAATAATTAATTAAATCAAATAATCAATTAATTTTCGAATTAATTGACTAATTAATCAATTAAAAATTAACTGAAATTAATTAACTAATTAATTCAGATTTATTTGTGAATTAAAAATAATTTTCGGAATTAAAATAATAATTTTTAGAATTTTCAGAAATTAAAAACGGATTTTTATAATAAAAATAAATAGGAAATATGATTTTTAAATATTTTTAAAACAGGAATCCAATTTTTGCAAAGTCTGGAAACTTCAGGGACTAAACTTCATCATCTACAAAACTACAGGGACTAAACTGCAATTTTGCAGTCCAGTCGCCGGAAAACACAGGGGTGGCCGGAGAACACGATTCCGGCCTCCTCACCTTGCCACAAGCTCCAGATCACATCTACGGATTACCAGGAACATAATCATGCAATCAAATCGATCTAACAATCCTTGAGTTGGCCGGAATTTGGCCGTGAAGTTTGCCAGTTTCCGGCGAACTTCGGAAATATTCAAAACACAACTCCCTTCTCTACAGACCTCGTTGATTCATGAAACTTATACGACTGGATTGCAAATTTTACAGAGAACACAATCCACTATATCACAACATCAATCTATTCCAGAATAAGAAACCCCCAAATTTCAATTAAGAACATTCATACGGGTTATAAACCCTAATTTTGAAATTCGAAAATCAAACTCAAATTTGAACATGTTATTGGACTCCAAATCAGACGTATAATATACCAAAATCATCAGGAAAACAAGCTCTACAACATGAAATCATCAAATCATACAAACAATCATCCGAACAAAAATTCATATTTTTCATGAAAATAATTCGAAAATAATTAAATTTATAAAAAATCAACCTTTGATTCTGCAGTAAAACAGGTCCTGGAATCTGATAGTACTCCTTGAGACCTTCAAATTGGTTACTCCAACTTTCCAAACGGATTTCACTAACACCTTGAATTTGTGGTTTGATTCTCAGAAAGGTTTATGAATATATGATTTTTCTCTGTAAAAATTATATAATTATCTGTCTGCAAATGATTTTGATACGAAATAAAATACGGTAAAAGGCTATTTATAATTACGGAGAATTAGTATCCCGTTGGATCATTCCGGATATAAAACGGTACATTTATTTATAAAAACTGATCCAAACGGTATCGGTTTTCGGGATAATTATCCAAATCAGTACAATTTGTACTGCGGTCTTGGTCTCAGCGCCTGGTTACACGTACTACGAGGTGATAATTGGGATAGTTTAATAAAAAGCTCCCGTTTATGGAAAATACGGGTTTTATTGATTTACCGAAACGAATATTGTATCGAAAATGTTGCGCCGGGACCCGCGCAGGACAAACCGTACGCCGGATCGAAAAAGTCGAAACACGGAAAATGCTCGGAATATTGCAATTAGGTTAGGAAGGAGTTCTCGGAAGAGTTTCAGGTTATAAAAACGTAAAAACGGTTAACGGTGGTTGGTTTCCGTTTTCATAAAATAGGTTTTAAATACCCGGAACAAGAGTTTAAAAAAAAATCCATATGATTCCTATAAATTCATAAATTAACATAAAAATAATTAGGAAGATATGACAATTATCTATATTTTATTTTGGACATAAAAAATTGAAATACTCAATTAATAATATTTTTAAACATCCAAACATATTTAACACTTAACAAATAATTCACAAAATAGATACTGAACATACATACTAATTATTTATTAGCAAAAATAATTACACGATATATCCCGGATATTACACTTGTCACACAGAAGAAAAGCTGGACAGAAACTTCAGATTCTGAAAGTGAGGAGAACTATGCCTTGATGGCAAATGCTGATATGGCAAATGCTGATAGCAGTTCTGATGCTGCTGAGTTAAAGGTACCTCAAACTACTTATGCCTTTCATACTGATGATATTAATGAGTTGAGAAGATATCTTAAAACTGTAATAACCCCAATTTTTGGAATTTTTGAAACCCTTATGAATAGTGCTTTTGCTGATTATGCTGAATAAAAAAACTTTTCATACCACACTATGTAGGGGTTCTTTTATTGATCTTCTGAGATATTATTAGTACTCTTTGTGGTATATAAGTGTATGTAAAGTTCGTCAGAATCCAAATCCGAACACTTTGATTTTTCCCGAAAATCCACTAGATACCGAAAGAATTGAGTATAAGGTAACATGATTAAAAGGATTTAAATTCAAGGATTATAAGAGAGGATCATAAAAGGAATATAATGTATTGAGAAAGGTTAAGGGAACCCAAGTAATAAGATCCCGGGTATGATCCCTCAAACGATAAACGAGAACGAAAGTTAAGCGAACCGTAAAACAAATAAACGGTCAAGAAACAAGCTTGTAAAAGAAGCAAGGGAGATTAATCAAGTGGAGTAGAAAATAGATGACATCATCACCCCATAAGAATTAGACAAGTGGCTAGATGGTGAGGTAAGCATGGTGATGCAAGCATTAATCAAGATATTTATCCAGGATTAAACCTCCACCAAGTATTCTAATCACATTTTTAACCAAGTAATCAACCAAGCAACTCCTTTCTTCTCTCCCCACCTTGTAGCTTCGACTTTTTCATGAAAAATGGAGGTTTAGAAATTCAAAGTCCAAGCTTGGCTCATTCATAATTCTCAAGGTGATTCCCATGGCTTCTTGATATTATAACTTAGTTATCCTAGAAGTTTGAGCTTGAAAAATCATGTCTTTCTTAGCTAATTAATTCATCAAAGATGATGATGAATAGTAATGAATAGTAACTTTCAAGAACTAACTTTGATTTCTTGATTTCTTTTGGAAGTTCAAGGTTGTTTAAGCTTAGATCAGGGCTCTCTTAGGAATTTCAAGGCTCTTTGATGGTATTAAGAAGCTCCAAGAAGGTATAACCAAGCTTTCCCCTTTGATTTAAGTTATAAGTTTGTATGAGGTTGGATTGTAAATGGAGGTTTTAATGGTTGAATTAGTGAATGAGAGATTAAGCATGTTTAGTTATGTATGTAAGTTATTATAGTTAATTATTGAGCCGTTATTATACTTGGTATTAAAATTATGATCCATGGATGTTTTGACTTAGAAAATGGTGGAGTAGTATGTTTGTTTGTTTGTGGTTGATGTTTGGTTTGGTGTTGATTGGTGGTGATTTGATATTGAATTGATTTCGTAAAATTTGGGAATGGCTAAGGTATAGCCGTCGTAATGCCGAATTTTCCTTAGACTGTTTTGTGCATGACTTTTGCACCCTAACACTAACTAGCATGAACTGACCATTACCATTATTAGATAGTTTATGATTCAAGCTTCGTTTTGATATGTGGTTCGCTTGAATCCGATGTACGGTTTAGGAGAAACGACCGTTTTAAGTAACGGCGTTTCGCGAACGAACCATTACCCCTCGCCTTACTTTGAAACCTTGGTTAAGGCCCTTAAATGACTAATTGGAGTATGAAACAATTATGTAAAGTGGACTAAGAAGTTGGTAGGGTATTCGCGAAAGCGTCGCCTTAAAATTCATAACGGTTAATTTATTAAAAATGGTGGAGCCGAGGGTACTCGAACGACTTATGTGATTTGTTAAGCGTAGAAATGACCATAATCAAACATTAGGGTTCAATTAGTTAAAGTCTAGTTTCTTAAGCGACCGTGGTTTAATTCCAGCTTATGTTGTTGTTCATAGGTTACCGGACCCACTCTAAGCTTAAGTCTACCCCCGGAGCACTCAGGCAAGTTTTCTATCCGTTACACTGTTGTTGTGATGTAAATATATGTATATGCATTATCTTGTGATAGATGCATGTTGGTTAATTAGAAAATTTTGTGATATATTGAAGCATGCTGATATGGTATATATATGCATGTCTGTTTCGTAATCTTGATATATATCTGTTGATTCAAATGCTTATTAGTTGCATAATACCTATGCCAGAGATAAGCAGTAGTTGCGTATACCCTTAGTATAGGGGACCCAAAGGTGAACATTTTTTAAAATTGGGAGTCGATGTTCCCGAGTATATTATATATATATATATTTATATATATAGATTGATATAGTTTTCAAAACTATAAATCGAATAAGGTTTATTCGATAACTTTATTTTAAATAATGAATATTATTTGAATATTCATTCGAGGACTTATGACTCTGTTCATTCTATTTAATGAATATTATTTGAATATTCATTCGAGGACTTATGACTCTGTTTATTCTACTTATTGAATATTATTTGAATATTCATTTGAGGACTTATTACTCCGATTATTTACTAATTAATATTCTTTATTTTATTAAAGAATAATGTTTCGATAATCAAATTTATTTTCGATTATTCAAATAAAGATATTACTTTCGTATAAGTATATCTTTGGTTATTAATATCCGTTCCAAGTATGAGTTTTAAAACTTCTATTTCAATTATTTTTTTTAAAGATTATTCTTTATGGGAATATTATTTAAATAATAATATTCAGATATTTTCTAAATATATTGGGACTGATTTATTTTATTAAATTAGCATTACTCCAAACATTCTTAAAAATGTTTTCGAGTCTTCAAAATGATTTTCTAAAAGTTAGAGCGGATCCCAAAACTCATTTTTGTATTTAAGATCTTCCTTTCGATGGGGATTTAAATATTCGCTCAAAACCTGAGGGATCCGGCTCTGTGGTGTATTTTATATTCGCAACGAGGTTGTTGTTTTGATAAATGAATTGATTACTTACCCAAAGTTCGGGAAGTAAGTCCATCTATTGAGTCGGCATAAGCAACATGGGCTCAGTGGGCGTCCATGAAAGTGTAAGTGGCTCAGTGGGAGTCCATCAAATGCGTAAGTGGCTGAGTGGCAGTCCAACATAAGGTCCTATTGCGGCCAGGGTGATGACCAGTGGGGAATTGGTCCATCTACTAGTAGAAAAGGTTACTTATTGGTATCTTTTCCTGATCAGCAAGATATCAGGTTTATGCCAAGGTTTTCTCCTGTCCAAATTCATTGGATATTGCAACTCTGTTTATAATTTTCATAACAGAGGTTTTCAAGGAGTGTATGAAATGTATATATATAGGTGTATATATATATCGGGACTTAATGAAGTATCTCGTAACTTCATTATTTATAAAGATATTCAAAGATTGAATCTATTCAAATCTTGTCTTGTAGTCTCATCTATGTGATGAATTTTTGAAACTAATTATAACTTGAACGGTGGTAGTTCAAGTAGTATTCGGAAAAGATATAAGTATATTGGAGTATCTTGTAACTTCATCTTTTCAACTTATATCTGGTCAATGATTATCTTATGCATGACAGAGATTTTCACAAAAATGTTGAGACAAGGTTAGATATATGAGATCACCTTGCAACGATATTCTTTATACAGTTATAAACTGGAACTCTGTGGATATTATGCATGGAAGAGGACTTCCAAGATTTTGAAAAGTATATATATACATATATACTGAATATTTTGTGACTTGGTCGCGTTAAGATATCAAACTTGGTTCATTTCTTCTTGACCAAGACTTTCATGAGTACTATAAGAATGCTCATATATTGTTAATTGTTATACATATTATTTCGGTGGGCTTGTTGCTCACCCTTGCTTTCTTCTTTCATCACACAACAACAGATAGACAAGATGAACAGGATCAAGCTCCCAATTCGTGAGCAGTTAGGAAATGTTCCGCAGTTTCCTGTAGGCGTTGATGCCGTGTAGCTGAGGTAGGATCTACCAATAGGCTAGGCTTTCAACTTTCGATGTACCAGACTTATGTATATTTATGAATTATAATAATGGCAAAGAATATGTAAATTATTCAGAAACCGTTTTTAAGGTGAAATGGTTTATAATTGTGGAATAAAATGACTTGAGTTATTTTTGGTATTCATCTCCGAGACTATAATTTGTGGTGTGTGTGAGTATATTGTGGGGTCACAGTACGCAGGAGTTGGTTGACTGTTAAGATTAAGTATTGATAAGGGAAATGGAACTCGTGACAACCTGGATCCCTGACCCCGGATTTGGGGGTGTTACAGAAATGGTATCAGAGCTAAGCGTTATAAACCTCAGAGATGATGTGACGTTAAGATAATAAGTTCACTAAGATAATAAGAACTCTTGCCAAGTTCATAGTTGGGCTACCTAACGTAGTACTGACAGTTAAAACCCTTATGGGAACCCTTATAAATATCGTGATAGAAGCGTAGTTCATTATTGTATATAGTAGCGGGACTCTGAACCCTGAGGTTGAGGAGTAACAGCGCGATGATGTTTTATTACTGATTGGGGATCGAATTGTGGATCCAATGGAATACCCTAATGAGGGACCGGATGATATTCATATTAAGGATGTAGCGGTTGAGGATGTTGTCCCAGAAGGGATTGTTGTTGAGAAGGATCTCGTGGAGGATCCTAACAAGACTGAAGAGATAACCGCTGAGGAATTGATAACCATGGTTAGGGCGACTACCAGAGGTAGGATTGGCCGGTCACTGCCGGAGGTTCGTTCAAGTTTGTAAAGATAGTAGCCCCTTTAACGCGGCTTACTCGTAAGGCTGAGAAGTTTGAATGGACAGAGAAATACGAGAACAGCTTTCAAGAACTGAAGCAAAGATTGGTGATGTCCCCTATGTTGGTATTGCCGGATGGAAAAAGGAGATTTTGTGATTTGTATTGATGCTTCGCATAAGGAATTAGGGTGCTCTTATACAGCACAACAAGGTACTCGCGTACGCGTCAAGAAAATTAACGGAATATAAAATTCGATATCCCCACCCATGGGCTTGGGCTCGTGGCAATAGTTTTGCCCTAAAGATTAGAGGCACTACTTGTATGGAGAGAAGTGTGAGATTTACCTAAGCCATTGTAATCTAGTACATTTTCCCGTAGAAAGAGCTCAACATACGCCAGAGGAGGTGGTTAGAGCTAATCAAAAATTATGATTGGGAGATTCTTTATCATTCGGGGAAAGCCAATGTGGTGGCTGATGCCCTTAGTAAAAAGGAGAGACTCAAGATGATAATGTCTTTGGGAGAGTTTATAAGAGATTTTGAGAAAATGGAAATAGAAGTGAAGGTAACCGGAGCCGATATCGAAAAGCTGTTTGAGATTGCAATACAGTCCGAATTATCGGAAAAGAACATATTGTGCCAGAAAAAGTGATGAATGAAGGCAGAGAGCCAACAATTAGATAAAAGATTAATATTGAGAAAGATGATAAGGGAATAATGAGGTATTCCTACTGAATTTGGGTTTCAAATGTTCAAGAGCTTAGAGATGAGATCTTAGATGAAAGCTAGTTTGAGGAATAAGATTTAGAGCAAACCCTGAACGTGATAGTCAGGGAGGTCGACATCAAGATAGAAGGAACCCATAACATAATGAAGTGGAAAACAAGGATTTTTAACGTATAAGATAACCCCGATTATGGGAGAAGGTTGGAACATTTCATACTGAGAAAATAGAAGTTGAACAAGATAGGGAGAATCATGATGGTACTCTTATTGGGCAATTCATGGACCTGCCTAAACAGAACTTAGACTATTATCCCCAACCACCACCCTGAGGAAACAATGCGGCGAAAAATTCTTTCAGGACCTTTAAGTCGCTAAGCTCTCAGAGTTCCAAGGAACAAGCTGACCCAGTCGAGGCAAGAGCCTGGCTAAAGGAAATATAGGAATCATTTAAGATTCTAAATGATTGACGAATCACAAAAGACTGTTTTTGTCACTTACCCTCCTAAGAGAGAGGCCACTCGCTGGTGAAAGGCCAAGGAAGGCACGGAGCAAGAGATTATAATAAACTGATTTAAGTTCAGTCAATTGGTTTCAGGAAAGTACTTCCCAAGGTGATGGAGATAGTGTAAAAGCTTTAGAGCCAGAACAAAGGCAGAAGAGTATGATGAATTATGAATCTAAGTTGTAAAAGTTGTCAAGATTCGTTCTAAGGACACGAAACCAGAATGATGGGATGTTTGAAATCAATGCTTATGTTGTGTTGGTTCATGAAATAATGATAAGAGAAAGGAAAATAAAAAGAAACTGAAGTGGAAAGGAATTTAAAGGCAATAGAGTTTGAGGAATGATAAGGGAGTTGGGTATGAGGAAACCCTAAAGACTCGTAGCAATAGAAATAGAAAAGTATGTAATCGTCAGGATGAGGGTGATTCACCATGAGTTAAAGTTGATGATTGAAGGAATAAGAGATACATATATTTGATCCCCTGTAAGTTGGGAGGATTCGAGGAAACCTTGAGATAGCTCGAAGGATAAATAATGAGACGCAGATAGACTGAGGAGACAAGGAAGTAAGAAATTAGGAAAATTGGATGAAGGAAGTGACCTTCAAGAATGTGAAGTGTAAGACCGGAGGCTTGATACCCATAAAGGGAGACGCCAGGTATGAAAGATATCCCAACATTGAGATGACTGTTGAGATAAACAACAAAAGTAAATAAGGAATTATTAAGAAGAAGTTCACGTTGAACACGACCAGTATCTTCCAGAACATCCTTGTTATCGTTACCAAATTAGGCAAGAAAAGCGGATAACCGTTGTTATCTTTTGGAGGCCATATTGATTGACCTCATTTTGAATACATATGTTATTGTGAAATTAAGCATATACTATCGAGGTGGGAATGATTGAATAAGACACCCTTATCAGGGATATATGACTTGATTTATCCATGGAAGGATGCGTGTACCTTTTAAAGGTGGAATTAAGGATAGAATATCGGTAACTTAAAATGAATCCTAGGGGAATGCATAAAGGTTGGCATTTCACCCTTAATAGGGATAGTATGAGTTTTGATAGTATGAATTGGAAAGGATTAAGGTAATAACAACTTTTAAGAATCAGTGGAGAAATTTTTCAGAAGTATATAGACAATGATTTTGGTATTAATAAATGGTATCTTGATATGCCCTGTATCTAGGGAATACAGGAGGAGCGATTCAAGGATAACCTTAGAGGTTTTATAAGGAGAAAGGTAATATTCAAAATTCTCAAGAATAAAAATGTTGATAAAGGAAATATGACGTAATTATAATGATGCCAAGTGGGGCACGTGTTAAACCACGAGAAAGTATGTGTTATGGATAAAAAACTAAGGTTATTATTTGCTGTATTTATTACCAAGATTCGGGAGCTCAAGGCCTTTAATGGCTGCTCTCGTGTTTCGTAGCTTAATTCTGCCTTTACGAGATGCCTACGTATCTCTGTGAATTAGAGAATCAAGCCAAAAAACGTAGTTCTGATTGGTGGGGGTGAGACCCCTTATATAGATGTTGGGATTCCTTGAATTAGACTTGGTATAGGAGACTTGGTGGGCAAGTCTCATAATTAGAATGGACTTTGGAGTCCTAGATAGTAGGAAACTGATTCCTTATCCTTTTAGGTCCCCTTGAGGCTAATCTATAAGGATTTATATCCTTATCGGGACTCTTCTTAATAGCTGATTTTTCCCTTATTAATTAATTATGAAATTAATTAATAATCAGGGCTTTTGGGCCTTCTTTATTCCATCAGGCCTGATCTGGTCCATCAGGCTTAACCTTTCTGGTCTGAGTATTATATATCTTTTTATTGGGCCTAGCAGCCCACACCTTGCAGTATTTAATTATACTATCATAATTTATTTATCCCTATCATTTGCCCCCCAACTTTTGGGAAACATTGATTAGGTTTCGCAGAAGTTAAGTCTATTCATTCCCTTACAGGGTTTCGTTTTTGCGTAAAGTGTGGAGCGACCTACACATTTATAATGAATTTTCCTTTTATTCAGGAATTATCTTAATTTCCAGGAATTTTTCCCTTATTTCCGGGATTTTTCCCTAATTTTCCGGGATTTATCCTTAATTTTCTGGGATTTTCCCCTAATTTTCCGGGATTTTTCCCTTAATTTCTGGATTTTTCCCTAATTTTCCAGGATTTATCCTTAATTTTCTGATTTTTCAGATTTCCAGCCCTTTTTCGACCAGGATCCTAATCGAAATTTCGACCTGGATCCTAGTCGAAATAGGGCTCAGCCTTGCCATCCTGGTCGAAAGAATTCGACTAGGATCCACGACCTGGAATTCGACCAGGATCCTAGTCGAACGTTCGACCTGGATCTAGGTCGAAAACTCCCCCACTTTTTTAACTCCTGGTCTTGAGCCTAATCGACTAGGATTTCGACCAGGATTCTAGTCGATATTTCGACCTGAATCCTGTTTGAAAATTCTTTGATTCTCTTGCTTCCTGGTAGAAAGATTTCGACTAGGATCCACGACCTGGAATTTGACCAGGATCCTAGTCGAAATTCGACCTGGGTTTTTAATCCCCATTTTTGAAAGATGCTTGGTTTATTCGACCTCATTCCTGGTCGAAGCTTCGACCTCAATTCAGTCCCGTTATTCCAGCTATTTTCGGGTGTCTGCTCGAAAGATTTCGGGCAGGATTCACGACCTGGAATTCGACCTGGATTCTGGTCTTTTTTACCCATTATTTTTGGGTGTCTGCTCGAAAGATTTCGGGCAGGATTCACGACCTGGATTTCGACCTGGTTTCTGGTCTTCCACTAGCCTTCTTCATTTAGCTTTAATTTAGGGTATTGTATTTTCCAAATCCTAATTGGATTTAGGCCTGGCCTTTTTTATTGGGCCTTATTAAATTTTACTGAGCCTCTATTATTGGGCTTTTCCAAATCTTATTGGGCCTTTTTTATTTGGGCTTTTTCAAATCTTATTGGGCCTTTTTTATTTGGGCTTTTTCAAATCTTATTGGGCCTCTTTTATTGGGCTTTTTTAAATCTTATTGGGCCTCTTTTATTTGGCTTTTTCAAATCTTATTGGGCCTCTTTATTGATCTGGGCTTAATACACCCTGTTTAGAATGTTCTAGAATTCCTAGGAATATTCTGGAATATTCCTTTTTCTGGGCTTTTTCCTATGGGCCTTTGTCCTTAATGGGCTTTCGTCCCTTCAACTTCCTTTTCCTCTTATATAAAGGAATGAGGAAAGGCTACTACTCCTCACCTTCTCATTTCTAAGTTTTCTTCTTTCTCCTCCTGCTAAGATTCTCAGAGCAATAACAGCAAGTCGGAGCTCAAAGCCTTTTTCAGGAGTGCTTCTTCAGGTAAAATTCCTCCCTTTATTTTTCGTATCTATTTTTCCATTGTGTGCCGTTTTAAGATAGCCTGTTTACGTGCCCCTTTCTTTTTTTTAGATGGCTGACAAAAAAATGACTCGCCTGGCCAAGATGAACGTGGCTAGAAAGTCCAACGAGTTCCCTATCCGATCGAGGTACACTTCTTTAATCGATATGATAAACACTCGAGGGGACGAGTATCCGACTGATGCGCATCTGGACGCGCACGATCATATCAGTGCCTTGCGAGACCCCAAGGAGCTGGAAAAGTTGAGCAGCTGCTTCAAAATCAAGGAACCTTTTAAGCTGGTTCTTGCAGGTCCGGCCGACAGGGCCTGTCAGTGGAAGAAGGACGCGCTATGCGTCTATAGGGATACTCTAAGGGCAGGTATCAGACTCCCTGTTCATCCATTCATTCCTTTGCTACTGGCTGATATGGGCATCAGCCCTTGCCAACTTCCCCCTAATTCTTGGAGGCTGATTCTGTGCTATCTGTCACAATGCGCCAAGCACAATGTCCCCACATCTGTTGCTGTCTTCAGAAAGATTTTTCAGTTCAAGAATAACCCTGACAAAAGTTCAGGTTGGGTTTCTATAAGTCAGCGCCCCACTATCCCTCATATCGTGAATGGGAAGTCCATCCCTGACAATAACTTGGGGTGGAAGAAAGATTTCTTGTTCATTGTTTGGGAAGGTGGAGATTGGGGCTCTCTGTTTTGATCATCCTTTGGGCTGGCCGTGGACGGGAGCCCAAATGATATAACTTTGTCTGAGGAGGAGGCTAGAGCTTTCAACCTCCTTACACAAGACAACGGTACTTCCCATTCTTGGGATCTTATCCGGGAGACCGTCTTGGTAGAATGCGGCCTCTCGCCCGTTCATAAGAAAAGTAAGTTCCCTTTCTTACCTCCTTTATTTCCTTCATTTTTATTCCATTGATCTTCAACTGACTTCGTTTGTTGCAGTGGCTGAGAAAATAGAGGAGGCTACTAAGCCTAAGGACCTGGAGACAACCAGGATGAAGAGGGCTGGGAAGGTCTTTAAAGACCCTCGACTTGGTGATCGCTTCCCTGAGTTCCTCCTTCAGGCAATGGAGCCAAGCGAGGAAGGCCCCATCCAAGTTTTGCGCACCAAGCAGAGGCCAGGGGCCTATTTTTAACCTGCCTGGGGGATCCGGGGCAAGGACTCAATCGTGGGCAGCACGACGCTGTCCAAGGAATGGTCTAAGCATTCCATCTCCCCGGTGGACTATCAAGATTTTGTCCTTCAACAGGACTTAGAGGGGAATAAGCTTTTTGGAGCCCAGGCTCTGGCGACGGTACGTCCTTTACCTATGCCCTTCACACTCATCTTTCCACGTTTCTTTTCTAAACTTCTGCTGTTTCTCTTGCAGGCTAACGCCCATTTCCAAGGGGCAATTCACCAAGCTAAGGCTTGGAAGGTTGGCCTGGAAGATGCCAATAAAAAGTTGGAGGAGGCCAACCAAAAAATAGAGGCCCTTGAAGCTCAACTGGCCTCTTCCACTTCTGACCTGGAAACGGCCCGGGCAGAAAATTTCATTCTGAAGGCGCAGAAGGACAAAGCTTTTGATGGCTGGATGGAGACCCAGGAATTCAAAGACTTGATGGTGGAGCATGATGCCCTTCTTCACCCAGTTAGCTACAAAGAGGGCTGGGACGCTGCTGTGGAGGCCATCCATGATGATTTTCCAGAGGTCCTCGAGCAGTCCTCCTTTCCTTTCCCTGTGCGAGTTCCAGAGCTTGGAGGTGTTACTGAGAAGCTTGCTGATATGATCAAGGATGGAGAGGAGGAAGATTCTTCCGAAGAGGAGCTTGAGCCTGTCGCTAAGAAGGCCAGGGTGGAAGAGCCTCTAAGAGCAGCGCCTCAACAACCAGCATCTCCCGTAGAGGGAACCTCTACAGGGACTTCGGAGGGGACGACCGAGACGTCCGAAGGAAAGACTGAGACATCCGAGGAGACTTCGGATAGTGGTTCCGAGGAATCTCAGCCTTCCAAGGCCTAAGTTTTTTTTTGTATATCTTCTTTTTGAACTTCATTCATATCAGAACTTGTTACCCTCCGGGGTTATATTTTATATGTTGCTTTTTTTGCCTCTTTCTATTTTAACTTTACAATCTTAATACGCATTTGAACTTTAAACATCCTTAGATTGAAATAATTTCAAACTCTTTAATATGAAGTCTGGTTTTCCAAAACCTTACACAGCATGGGTTCGACCCTAATCGACAATAACTAGACAATGTATATTCTACTGGAATATAAAATCCTACGCAAGCAAAGCTTCGAGGTGCTTTTAAACCTACTTGTCACAATGACAAGTGAGAATCGTACTTCGCCTATCTTATACATAGTAAACCTTCAAGTTGTGTGTGTGCCAGGTCCTCGGGACTTCAAAACCATCCATAGTTTCCAGCTTGTAGGTTCCTCTACCCTGAACGCTCTTGTCTCTGTACGGCCCTTCCCAATTCGGGGCAAGCTTTCCTTTCTGTCCGACACCAGAAGCCTCTATTTTTCTCAAGACTAGATCACCTTGTTTAAAAAACCTCTCTTTAACCCTTAGGTTGTAGTAGAATGAAGCCTTTTTCTGATATTCTACTATCTTTACATGTGATTTATCTCGCACTTCATCAATTAAATCCAGGGCTAACCTCTGCCCTTCCTCATTTTCTTCATCATCGAAAGCCTGAATCCTTGGAGAGGAATGTGATATCTCTACTGGAACTACTGCTTCTGCCCCATATGCCAACATGAAGGGAGTTGCTCCTGTCGTGACTCTACAGGTAGTCCTGTAGGCCCATAATATTGGAAGTATTTCATCCACCCAATTATTTCTTGACTTCTCGATCCTCTTCTTTAGTCCATCCAGGATTATCCGATTTGCTACCTCTGCTTGCCCATTGGCTTGCGGGTGAGCCACAGAGGTGAATCGTAACTCAATTTCATTTTCTTCACAATACTTTTTGAATTCCTCATTGTTGAATTGTGTTCCATTGTCAGTGACGAGGATACGGGGAATTCCATATCGGCACATAATGTTTTCCCACAGGAATTGTGCAACCTGCTTAGTTGTGATCTTGGCCAAGGGTTTGGCTTTGAACCACTTGGTGAAATAATCAATGGCTACAATCAGAAATTTCCTTTGTGCTGTGGCCATGGGAAAAGGCCCCAAAATATCCATTCCCCACATAGCAAAAGGAATGGGCGAGTTGATAGAGGTCAGCATCTCGGGGGGTTGTCTAACAACAGGTGCATGCTTCTGACAGCAGTCACATTTCTTCACGTATTCTTTGGCATCAGCCATCATTTCTGGCCAATAAAAACCTAAACGAGTTATCTTATGAGCCAAGGCCCTGCCCCCCAAGTGTTGTCCACAAATACCTTCATG
Source organism: Apium graveolens (assembly GCF_009905375.1). Classification (NCBI taxonomy): domain Eukaryota; kingdom Viridiplantae; phylum Streptophyta; class Magnoliopsida; order Apiales; family Apiaceae; genus Apium; species Apium graveolens. Next base: position 95,293,842 of record NC_133650.1, on the reverse strand, counting down.
CACTTCTTCAAGAGCCAAGCGTGCCTCATCGGGCCTGAGACACCTCAAGTAGGGAACCACGAAAAATCTTTTGTAAAGAATTCCATCTATCAAAGAGTACCTTAGTGCCCGAACAGTTAACTTCCGTGCTTCAGTTGCATCGCTTGGCAACCAACCGGTCTGAATGTGAGCCTTGATGGAATCAATCCATGACGTCCCCAAGCCTATGGAAGCCACTAGCTTAACATCTATGCTTCGTGTCTTCAAAACACGGAAGTACACACTTCCTGAACTTTCTTCAATCTCAGACGAAGCAAACTTTGATAGCGCATCTGCCTTAACATTTTCTTCCCTTGGAATGTGTTCAACATGGCATTCATTAAATTGGGTCATCACAGCCCTTACTAGGCGGACATACTTAGCCATCGTATCATCCCTTGCCTCAAATTCTCCCTTTACCTGGGATATGATCAGCTTCGAGTCTCCACGGACCTTTAAGTTTTTGACTCTAAGTGTCCCAGCTAGACCAAGGCCAGCTATCAGGGCTTCATACTCTGCCTCATTGTTTGTGGTTGGAAAGTCTAGCTTCATAGCATACTCAATTAAGAACCCATCAGGGCTTTGCAAAACCAATCATGCTCCACTGGAGTTTGTTTTTGATGCCCCATCAAAATAGAGAACCCAATATTCTTTCTCCTTATCATCCTTCTCCCTGTCCCCATTGTCGACTCCCTTATCTTGAGGTATGGTATCTTCCTGCCCCCCGACTTCTTGGTTGGGTATGGTACATTCCACCACGAAGTCAGCTAGTGCCTGGGCTTTTATAGCCGTACGTGGCTTATACTTGAGATCGAACTCTCCCAACTTTATTGCCCACTTAATCAATCTCGCACTTGCCTTTGGACTGTGAATGATATTTCTCAGGGGCTGATTTATTAGCACCTCAATCTGGTGAGCCTGAAAATAAGGACACAGTTTTCTCGAAGCCATTACCAAGGCTAAAGCGAATTTCTCAATAGCTGAATAATTCAACTCAGCACCATGTAAAATTTTGCTGACATAGTAAACGGGTTTCTGGACTTTCAATTCCTCCTTAACCAACACCGCGCTCAAGGCGCTCTCTGAAACAGCCAAGTACAAAAATAAAACTTCACTCAGAACTGGCTTAGCCAACAACGGGGCCTGGGCCATATACTTCTTTAATTCTTCAAATGCCTTCTGGTTTTCCTCACTCCATACAAATTCTTTGATGTTCTTTAGTGATTTGAAGAATGTCAAGCACTTGTCTCCTGACTTGGAGATGAATCGTCCTAGCGCCGCAACCCTTCCTGTGAGCTTCTGAACATCCTTGACAGTTTTTGGTGGTTCCATATCCAGGATTACCTTTATTTTATCGGGGTTAGCCTCAATTCCCCTCTTTGAGACCATCAATCCCAAGAATTTTCCAGATCCTACTCCGAAAGCACACTTCGCAGGATTCAACATCATCTTGTGGTACCTTAGGACCTCAAAAGCTTCCCTCAAATGGGTTATATGATCAGTCTTTACTAGACTCTTAACTAGCATGTCATCAACATAGACTTCCATAGTCTTTCCAATAAGATCCTTAAAAATTTTATTCACCAACCTTTGATAGGTGGCTCCTGCATTCTTGAGACCAAACGCCATAACAAGATAACAATAAACACCAAAGTCAGTGATAAATGATACCTTCGGAATGTCATCATTATGCATTTTGATCTGATTGTATCCGCTAAATCCATCCATGAAACTCAGCATCTCATGTCCAGCAGTGGCATCAATCAAAGTATCAATTCTAGGCAGCGGAAAACAGTCTTTGGGGCATGTATCATTTAGATCAGTGAAGTCTATACACATCCTCCACTTTCCATTAGCCTTCTTCACCATTACAGGGTTGGCTAACCACTCCGAAAATTGAATCTCCTCAATGAAACCAGCCTCTAAGAGCTTTTCTACTTCCTGTTTTATAGCCTCTTGTCTTTCCGGGGCAAAATTTCTTTTCTTTTGTTTCACTGTCTTCCGGCTTGGATCCACGTTTAGCTTGTGAGTAATTAACTCCGGGTCTATGCCTGGCATATCAGCTGCTGACCATGCAAACACATCACTATTTTCTTGCAAAAGTTTCACTAACTTCCCTCTAAGGGGCTCCTCTAATGTGGCTCCAATGAAAGTCATCATCTCAGGATTCTCGGGGTCTAAAGGAACCGAAACCAATTCTTCTGCTGGCCTTCCTCTATTCTCATCATTTTCTCGAACATCCATATCTTCAATAGGAAGAACCTGCCCCCCGACTCCATCTGCCCTCAAAGAGGCCACATAACAGCTTCTAGCCATTTTTTGATCTCCTCTCTCTTCTCCAATCCCGTTTCGGGTGGGAAACTTCATGACTGAATGGTAGGAAGAGAGGACTGCCTTGAAGGCATGTATCTCTATTCTCCCCATGATAGCATTATAAGTTGAACTAGCCTTTACCACCACGAAATCCAGCATCTGCGTTGCTTGCCTTGGCTCCGTACCTATGGTGGTCGGCAATTTGATTATCCCTTCCACAGGACATTCTACTCCAGCAAATCCATATATCGGCATGTCGGTTGGTGTCAACTGGGAGTCGTTATACCCCATCCTTAGAAAGGTGTCGTGGAGCAAGATATCCACAGAAGCACCATTATCCACAAGGACCCTCTTAACCGGGCTATTTCCTATTATCGGTGTTATGACGAGCGGTTCGTCATGGGGAAACTTCACACCCTCTAGGTCGGAATCATCAAAAGCCAATGTTACTTCTGTCCTGGCCCTCTTCGGGGCTTTGCCAACAATATGCATAACCTCCCTGGTGTATGCCTTTCTGGAATTTTTGGGCAACCTAGCAGCAGTTGGACCTCCAAAGATCGTGTTTATCACAGGTCCTCGAGGGCGTCGTGGTCCTCCAAAAATTGCATTTATAACCGGCCCTCTAGGTTGGGGATTTCACCCCTGATCGTCTTGGTCCCTCCTACGATCTTCAAAGTTCTTCCTTCCATTATTGTTCTGTCCCCTCCATCTCCAGTATACTTGTTCAACCTTCCTTTTCGAATCAAAAACTCAATTTCATCTTTCAATTGCCTACACTCATCGGTGTCATGGCCAACATCCTTGTGAAACCTGCAATACTTGCTCTTATCTAGCTTGGCGGGATCAGCCTTCAAGGGCTTAGGCCAGCGAATATCTCTATCTTTCTCAATCTCCATCAAAATCTGACTTCTACGAGCACTCAGCTTAGCGTATTCAGTGAACTTTTGCCCAGGTCCTCCCTTCTTGTGGGTTGAATCAGGCTTTTGTTCGGTTCTAGGATATTTGTCCTTAGCGATATACTCCAGATCAGTTTTTCGCTTCTTGCCTCCAGTGGGCTCATTACTTACTACGGTCTTCCTCATGCTTTCTTCAACCTTGATATACTTCCCTGCCCTCTCTTGGAGTTGCAACATATTTTCAGGGGGACGTTTGGCCAAGGACATCTTGAAAAACTCATCCCTAGTTCCTTGTTGTAGTGCTATCATGGCTACCTTATCATCAAGGTCTGGGACTTTTAAAGCCTCCTTTGTAAAATGATTCAGGTAATCTCTCAAGGATTCCATAGCTCCCTGAACAAGACTCATAAGAGATGCTGAACTTTTCTCATGGACTCTTCCACTGATGAATTGCTTAATAAAAGCCTGACTTAATTCTCTGAACGATCCAATAGAATTTGGGGGCAGGCGACTGTACCATCTTTGAGCCATACCCGACAGGGTTTGAGGGAAGGCCCGACACTTTATAGCATCATTCACGGGTTGCAGCAGCAGTGCATTAGAGAATGTCCTAACATGATTAGCGGGGTCTCCCGTGCCATCATAGGCTTTGATAGTGGGCATCTTGAATTTCCTTGAGATATGGGCATTCATTATCTCTTCTGTGAAGGGTGGAGTTGGATCATCAGGATCTCCAAGGGGAAGGAGATTGCTTGGATCAGTTCTTGGGACAGCAGCCCTTCTTCTTACCGGACCATCCAGGTCTATGACAGGAGGAGGATTTCTCCCCCTAGGAGGTATCTGGGGTCTGGTGGCCTGGTGAGCCTCCAAATCACGCCTCAGCCTTTGGATTTCAGCCTCATGAGCCCTGATCCTTTCCTGCACTTCTTGGGGATTCGCCCCTGGGGTGCTTTGGGGGCGTTGCCTTCCATCGGCCATTGGCTCTTTTCCAGGACACCTCCTTCTCGGGGCCACTTCATCATCCGAAGATTCGGAGTCTCTCTCAGTGTAAGGACCAGAAAATTCCCGATCCTCAGGGATAGGACCCAAACCTCGTATATAGGGGGGCGACTGCCCTCGTGCTTCGCTTTGCCCAGCATATCCGCTTCCTCCAACCTCAGGGTGAAGGGGCATCTCATAAGGGGGGTTAGTAGTAACAATAGTTGAATATTCATACCCGACGGGTCGAGAATTCACAGGTATATGTACTTGTTGAACTTGAGGATTCGTACCTTGAATAGTCGGGGGAGTTATCCCTTGTAGCTGAGGTTGAGTTGCCCCTGTCTGGGCTTCCGCCTGAGTAGATGCATAAGTTAAATGGGGAGGAACCTCCACGGTTGATGAAATCACCTGGGTTGTCTCTGATGGTGTTCCTTCCTCTAGAGCTCCAATTGTTCTCCGTGTTCTCGCCATGGTTGTTGTTGTGCTTCCCACAGACGGCGCCAAATGTTATGGATAAAAAACTAAGGTTATTATTTGCTGTATTTATTACCAAGATTCGGGAGCTCAAGGCCTTTAATGGCTGCTCTCGTGTTTCGTAGCTTAATTCTGCCTTTACGAGATGCCTACGTATCTCTGTGAATTAGAGAATCAAGCCAAAAAATGTAGTTCTGATTGGTGGGGGTGAGACCCCTTATATAGATGTTGGGAGTCCTTGAATTAGACTTGGTATAGGAGACTTGGTGGGCAAGTCTCATAATTAGAATGGACTTTGGAGTCCTAGATAGTAGGAAACTGATTCCTTATCCTTTTAGGTCCCCTTGAGGCTAATCTATAAGGATTTATATCCTTATCGGGACTCTTCTTAATAGCTGATTTTTACCTTATTAATTAATTACAAAATTAATTAATAATCAGGGCTTTTGGGCCTTCTTTATTCCATCAGGCCTGATCTGGTCCATCAGGCTTAACCTTTCTGGTCTGAGTATCATATATCTTTTTATTGGGCCTAGCAGCCCACACCTTGCAGTATTTAATTATACTATCATAATTTATTTATCCCTATCAGTATGGATCGAACCAGTAAAGGTCGAAGTTGTTCTAGGCAATTAGGGCCTAAGATAAAAGATGTTCTAAGTATGATTGAGAGTCAGTCGTGACAGTGATTAACCTCTAAAGACTGAGGCAATAACTTATGGAAAAATGGTGATATTTTTTTTACTCATCAGATTTTAAGGAAAACATGTTCACAGAAACAGTGATTGAAATGAGGTAGAAAATTTATTTGGAGGTGGTTAAATGACATTGACTTTAAGGAAATTTTACTATCAGAAAAGGCCAAAGAGGTGGCCGACACTTTAAAGGTAAGAGGATAATTATAGGTGCTTGTGCCAAAAGAATACAGTGATGATGGTTAAAGCTGTAAAGGTTGTATTATGGTTTGGAAGATTGACATTCCTTCTGATGACTGTGCAATACCAAACCGTAATAGTAGTTGGTAAAGGTTTAATTCGTGTAATCACCATGAGCGGGCTATCTATCTCAGAAGGTACTATCTTGAGATAAGCCAGGACCATGTTTCAAAAAGGACTAGACGAACCTTTGAGTTAAGTCTTCTATTTAAGGCATATGATTAAGAATGGTATTAACCTGCTATCGTTGCTTTGATTGAAACTCTTCTGCAATTTTATCTGCTTCATGTCATGAAAGTACGTCAGAATTTGGAGTGTTCTTCATGAATTATGAATGGTGATTATGTTAACTCCTTAGAAGAATTCTATACGACATGTATGGACTCCGTATGGTTAGATATTAAGATTTCATGGAAAGTGAATGACGACAGTAGGTCAGTGGGGGACCATAGTAATGCAGCAATGATTCTGCGAGTAATGAGCTGATTACAACCATGAGAGTTGTATTGGAATGGATGTTGAGATTGAGTACCACTAATCGGGTCGTGTTGACGTATAAGTTATCTTTGATAGAAAAACTAGGTCGATTATTTACCTATTGAATATCTATTCCTTCTTATCAATAGAGAGTCGTATTACTATACGAGGAAGGTTGTGATGCAAGCATAGAATTCTAGTAACGATGATGTCTAGAATGAGATCCCAGATTCGATTTTCGATATCGAGGGAGTTTCAAAGGTGATTGTGTATAAGCTCGAGGAAGAGCATGGGTCCATAGAATGATGGACGGAATAGCGAAAATATTTAGGCATGTGAAATACGATGCTATAATACTTGATGTTGATATAAATACATATATGTTTTGTTCTCCTATGACAAACCTCTATAGTTCAGAGGTAGATTCCAAGCTAGATATTTTATGGCAATAAATTTTTTTTTACGTATATACAATTCTCTTCAGTTCGTTCTTTTCTCTTCTTTTCATTTCATGTAAGCTGAGAAGAACAACCCTTCCAGAAGGGGAGGTATTGCTGAATGACTATCTATCTGTATGATAGAAGCCTATTAGGATACCACATGTTGTTTAATTGCTTGTCAAGTACTAAAGGCTGGCCACCTTCTGTACTAACTATGCAATAGGACAAGTGTTCATGATCATAGTGATCTCTCAACAAATTCCTTTACTTCTATATGATTGATCAAATTTTGGAAAATAGAAACAGCTGAAAAAGGAGTAGTAAAGTTATGGTGGTATTCGGAATGGAAACACATTCGTGATACTAAGGTTGACATGGTTATTAAAAGGTTATAGAACGCTAACGAGCAAAAGTATAACCAGTATAATATTAGAAACGGAAGGTAGTAGCGATTACGAACTGGAAAAGAATGGGTATTGAGAAGCAAAAGCTCTAATGCTAAAAGCTATAATGAGAGTCTGTGCAATAGACTTGAAAGAATTTGGAATGATCACTTAACGCGGATTGAGTTTTCTCATGATAATAGATCGTATGTCAGGTATCGAGATGTCGTCTTATGAGATTTTTGAGGGAAGACAATGTCGATCCCCCTTATGTTAGGATGAAGTTGTAGAGCGCAAGATGCTCGGACCAGCAGTGGTCCAAAGGACCAAGGATATAATAGATTTAATCAGAGGATGGCTGGTAGTAGCCCAAGATGGGAACACGAAGTATGTTGATTTGGCACGAAAGGACAAGGAATAGGAAGTAGGGGACCTAGTGCTGTTATGGGTATTCCCTTGGAAATGATGGATGAGGTTCGGAAAGAAAGGGAAGCTAAGCCCACGAATTATTGGACCCTATGAGGTGTTAAGACATATTGGGAAGTTAGCATATGAGCTAGCCCTACCCCCGAACATGTAGCAAGTCATAACGTGTTTGACGTATCAATGTTAAGGAAGTGTAATTCGGATGCCAGATAAATAGGGGCATATGAGCGCATAGACATGCAACCAGACGTAACCTATATGGAGCAACCAGGAAGGGTTATAGATTGAAAAAGGAACAAGTGCTTAGGAGAAGGGTTATCAAACTATTCAGAGTTTGATGGAAGAACCACAATGTGGGAAAATTTACTTGAGAGTTAGAAAGTGCAATGCTAAGAAAGTATCCCTATTCATTTTCTATCTGATTCCGGGACGGAATCCTTTGAAGTAGGGGAGACTGTAATAACCCCAATTTTTGGAATTTTTGAAACCCTTATGAATAGTGCTTTTGCTGATTATGCTGAATAAAAAAACTTTTCATACCACACTATGTAGGGGTTCTTTTATTGATCTTCTGAGATATTATTAGTACTCTTTGTGGTATATAAGTGTATGTAAAGTTCGTCAGAATCCAAATCCGAACACTTTGATTTTTCCTGAAAATCCACTAGATACCGAAAGAATTGAGTATAAGGTAACATGATTAAAAGGATTTAAATTCAAGGATTATAAGAGAGGATCATAAAAGGAATATAATGTATTGAGAAAGGTTAAGGGAACCCAAGTAATAAGATCCCGGGTATGATCCCTCAAACGATAAACGAGAACGAAAGTTAAGCGAACCGTAAAACAAATAAACGGTCAAGAAACAAGCTTATAAAAGAAGCAAGGGAGATTAATCAAGTGGAGTAGAAAATAGATGACATCATCACCCCATAAGAATTAGACAAGTGGCTAGATGGTGAGGTAAGCATGGTGATGCAAGCATTAATCAAGATATTTATCCAAGATTAAACCTCCACCAAGTATTCTAATCACATTTTTAACCAAGTAATCAACCAAGCAACTCCTTTCTTCTCTCCCCACCTTGTAGCTTAGACTTTTTCATGAAAAATGGAGGTTTAGAAATTCAAAGTCCAAGCTTGGCTCATTCATAATTCTCAAGGTGATTCCCATGGCTTCTTGATATTATAACTTAGTTATCCTAGAAGTTTGAGCTTGAAAAATCATGTCTTTCTTAGCTAATTAATTCATCAAAGATGATGATGAATAGTAATGAATAGTAACTTTCAAGAACTAACTTTGATTTCTTGATTTCTTTTGGAAGTTCAAGGTTGTTTAAGCTTAGATCAGGGCTCTCTTAGGAATTTCAAGGCTCTTTGATGGTATTAAGAAGCTCCAAGAAGGTATAACCAAGCTTTCCCCTTTGATTTAAGTTATAAATTTGTATGAGCTTGGATTGTAAATGGAGGTTTTAATGGTTGAATTAGTGAATGAGAGATTAAGCATGTTTAGTTATGTATGTAAGTTATTGTAGTAATTATTGAGCCGTTATTATACTTGGTATTAAAATTATGATCCATGGATGTTTTGACTTAGAAAATGGTGGAGTAGTATGTTGGTTTGTTTGTGGTTGATGTTTCTATTTAATGAATATTATTTGAATATTCATTCGAGGACTTATGACTCTGTTTATTCTACTTATTGAATATTATTTGAATATTCATTTGAGGACTTATGACTCCGATTATTTACTAATTAATATTCTTTATTTTATTAAAGAATAATATTTCGATAATCAAATTTATTTTCGATTATTCAAATAAAGATAGTACTTTCGTATAAGTATATCTTTGGTTATTAATATCCGTTCCAAGTATGAGTTTTAAAACTTCTATTTCAATTATTTTTTTAAAGATTATTCTTTATGGGAATATTATTTAAATAATAATATTCAGATATTTTCTAAATATATTGGGACTGATTTATTTTATTAAATTAGCATTACTCCAAACATTCTTAAAAATGTTTTCGAGTCTTCAAAATGATTTTCTAAAAGTTAGAGCGGATCCCAAAACTCATTTTTGTATTTAAGATCATCCTTTCGATGGGGATTTAAATATTCGCTCAAAACCTGAGGGATCCGGCTCTGTGGTGTATTTTATATTCGCAACGAGGTTGTTGTTTTGATAAATGAATTGATTACTTACCCAAAGTTCGGGAAGTAAGTCCATCTATTGAGTCGGCATAAGCAACATGGGCTCAGTGGGCGTCCATGAAAGTGTAAGTGGCTCAGTGGGAGTCCATCAAATGCGTAAGTGGCTGAGTGGCAGTCCAACATAAGGTCCTATTGCGGCCAGGGTGATGACCAGTGGGGAATTGGTCCATCTACTAGTAGAAAAGGTTACTTATTCGTATCTTTGCCTGATCAGCAAGATATCAGGTTTATGCCAAGGTTTTCTCCTTTCCAAATTCATTGGATATTACAACTCTGTTTATAATTTTCATAACAGAGGTTTTCAAGGAGTGTATGAAATGTATATATATAGGTGTATATATATATCGGGACTTAATGAAGTATCTCGTAACTTCATTATTTATAAAGATATTCAAAGATTGAATCTATTCAAATTTTGTCTTGTAGTCTCATCTATGTGATGAACTTTTGAAACTAATTATAACTTGAACGGTGGTAGTTCAAGTAGTATTCGGAAAAGATATAAGTATATTGGAGTATCTTGTAACTTCATCTTTTCAACTTATATCTGGTTAATGATTATCTTATGCATGACAAAGATTTTCACAAAAATGTTGAGACAAGGTTAGATATATGAGATCACCTTGCAACGATATTCTTTTACAGTTATAAACTGGAACTCTGTGGATATTATGCATGGAAGAGGACTTCCAAGATTTTGAAAAGTATATATATACATATATACTGAATATTTTGTGACTTGGTCGCGTTAAGATATCAAACTTGGTTCATTTCTTCTTGACCAAGACTTTCATGAGTACTATAAGAATGCTCATATATTGTTAATTGTTATACATATTATTTCGGTGGGATTGTTGCTCACCCTTGCTTTCTTCTTTCATCACACAACAACAGATAGACAAGATGAACAGGATCAAGCTCCCAATTCGCGAGCAGTTAGGAAACGTTCCGCAGTTTCCTGTAGGCGTTGATGCCGTGTAGCTGAGGTAGGATCTACCAATAGGCTAGGCTTTCAACTTTCGATGTACCAGACTTATGTATATTTATGAATTGTAATAATGGCAAAGAATATGTAAATTATTCAGAAACCGTTTTAAGGTGAAATGGTTTATAATTGTGGAATAAAATGACTTGAGTTATTTTTGGTATTCATATCTGAGACTATAACTTGTGGTATGTGTGAGTATATTGTAGGGTCACAGTACGCAGTAGTTGGTTGACTGTTAAGATTAAGTATTGATAAGGGAAATGGAACTCGTGACAACCTGGATCCCCGACCCCGGATTTGGGGGTGTTATAAAAACCATGTTCATTAGTTATAGAGATCAAACTTTAACATGTGAAAGATTAACTTCTGAAAATCTTGCTTGTAAAAAGAGGAATGATTATTTAGAAAAAGAGTTAGTCATGTTCCATCAAACTCAGAAAGATAGAGATGATGCTTTCTATGTTAGGGATGAAGTACTTAAAATGAATGAATCTCTAAAAACTGAGCTAGAAAAGGAAAGAGAGATTATCAGGACTTGGACTAACTCTGGAAGAACAACTCAGAATTTGTTAAGTAGTGGAAACTGGAAAGAGGGCTTAGGTTATGGAGATGATAAGAATGATAAAGGAACTGTAGAAATTAAGCCTATAGTTGTTAAACAAAAGCCAAAGTTAAAACCTGTTAAGTTTGTAGCTGTAAAGTCTGATACTGAGAAATTAGAAGTTAAAGAGGAATTAACTTCTGACAAACTAAAACAAGAAAAGATAACTGAAGTTAACGTAGGCTTAATGACAAAGAAGCAGCTTAAACATAAGCTGAAAGATGTTAAGAATGTAAACAAGGTAAATTCACCTAAGAAAAATAGAAATGGAAAGGAAGGTGTGAATAAAAGCAATGATTATAAGCCTGTTCCTAATGCTTCTAGAAAAACATGTCATAACTGTGGAAGTTTTAACCATCTGGCTTCTTTTTGCAGGAAGAATAAGAACATAAACTCCTTACCTTCAAAGTCAGGAGTTAAGAGTCAGTTTGTTAGATATAAGCCACAAAATCCTTGTTTTCATTGTGGTAGTTTATGGCATTCCATTTATACTTGTAAGGAATATCATAGTTTGTACTATGATTATTATCAAATAAAACCTTCTTTAAAGAAAGTTAGCATTGTTCCTTCTAGTGTAAGTTCTGATAATGTAAATTCTGATAAGAAAAATGTTAACATAAACTCTGATGCAAAATCCGCTGCAACTGTTAACAAACTTAATAAGGCCACATGATCCAAGCAAGTCTGGGTCCTTAAAACTAATAATTAGTGGTCTTTGTGATTGCAGGGCAACGGGAAGAACATCTTAGTTCTGGACAGTGGATGTTCAGGACATATGACTGGAAATAAAGCCCTACTATCAGACTTTGTGGAGAAAGTTGGCCCAAGTGTTTCTTATGGAGATGGCAACATTGGAAAAACATTGGGATATGGCAATATCAATATTGGGAATGTCATCATTAAGGAAGTAGCTCTGGTCTCAGGACTTAAACACAATCTGCTGAGTGTTAGTCAAATCTGTGACAGAGGTTATCATGTGGATTTCTTCGAAGAACACTGTGAAGTTGTAAGCAAATTTACAGGCAAAGTTGTTTTGAAAGGATACATGCATGGTAACATTTATGAAGCCAAGCTTTCAACAAGTACTGATGGTTCTGCAATCTGTCTGATGAGTAGAGCATCAATTGAAGAAAGCTGGAACTGGCACAAGAAACTCTCTCATTTAAATTTCAACAATATAAATGAACTAGTCAAGAAAGATCTTGTGAGAGGACTGCCAAAGTCAGTATTTGCTCCTGATGGCCTTTGTGATTCTTGTCAGAAGGCTAAACAAAAGAAATCTTCATTCAAGAGCAAGACTGAATCATCAATTCTTGAGCCTTATCACCTACTACATGTTGATCTATTTGGTCCAGTGAATGTCATGTCTATTGCAAAGAAGAAATATGCTATGGTCATAGTAGATGAGTTCACCAGATACACATGGGTGTATTTCTTTCACACAAAAAGTGAAACTGCATCTATCTTGATTGATCATGTCAAGCAACTGGATAAATTGGTCAAAGATTCTGTGAAGATAATAAGAAGTGATAATGGCACTGAGTTCAAGAATTTAACAATGAAAGAGTTCTGCAAAGACCAGGGAATCAAGCAGGAATTTTCTGCTCCTAGAACTCCACAGCAAAATAGAGTTGTTGAGAGAAAGAATAGAACTCTTATTGAAGCTGCACGAACTATGCTTGATGAAGCAAAGCTTCCAACCTATTTTTGGGCTGAAGTTGTGCAGACTGCTTGTTTTACTCAGAATGCAAAGACACCATATGAGAGGTGAAGAAAAAGAATCCAAATCTGAAATATTTTCATGTATTTGGATGCAAGTGTTTTGTTCTTAAGACTCATCCTGAACAGCTATGTAAATTTGATTTAAAAGCTGATGAAGGAATTTTTGTTGGATATCCACTTTCCATAAAAGCCTTCAGAGTCTACAATTTAAGAACAAGAGTTGTCATGGAATCAATCACTGTCTCCTTTGATGATAAGAAGATTACTGGACTTGAAGATTTCAATGATCATGATCAGCTGAGATTCGAAAATGAAGACTTAAATTCTGATACTGAAAACCCTGACAGTCTAAGTCCTGATACTGCAAACTCTGATTGATTAAACTCTGATGTCATTGAAACTGTGGTGACTACGTCAAAGGAGGATGCACCTGTGCAGGGGGAGCATACTGAAGATACAACCACATCTCACGAAGCATCAGAACATATAACTGATTCATCAAGTTCTGATTCATCAAGTTCTGATAAGCCAAGTTCTGATAGTTCTGAAAACTTAAATTCTGAAGGATCCAACTCAGAGAGCATAGTTTCAGGAGGAGCATCAGAAAATGTTGATGAAGATAGCATGGATCATGGGGGAGCATCTAGTTCTAGAGAAAACCTTCCATCTGCAAGGAAGTGGACTAAATCACATACACCTGACTTAATAATTGGAAATCCTGATGCAGGTGTCAGAATTAGAACAGCTACTTCAAGTGAATGTCTTTATAATTCTTTTCTTTCTCAGACTGAACCAAAGAAAGTGGAAGAAGCTCTTCAAGATGCTGATTGGGTGCAAGCAATACAGGAAGAGTTAAATGAATTTGAAAGAAACAAGGTTTGGACCCTTGTGCCAAGACCAAAGAACAGATCTGTTGTTGGTACAAAGTGGGTGTTTAGAAACAAAACTAATAGTGATGTCATAATTACAAGAAATAAAGCAAGGTTGGTTGCAAAAGGATATTCTCAACATGAGGGAATTGATTATGATGAAACATTTGCACCAGTTGCTAGATTGGAAGCCATAAGGATATTTTTGGCTTATGCTGCTCACAAAAAGTTTACTGTCTTTCAAATGGATGTAAAAAGTGCTTTTCTCAATGGAGAATTGGAAGAAGAAGTATATGTTGAATAACCTCCTGGCTTTGTAGATCCCAAATATCCAAATCATGTCTACAGGCTTGATAAAGCACTTTATGGCCTTAAGCAAGCTCCAAGAGCATGGTATGAGACTTTAGCTCAGTTTCTTCTGGAAAGTGGATTTAACAGAGGAACTATAGACAAAACACTATTCTACCTCAACCATGGAAATGACTTACTGCTGGTTCAGATATATGTTGATGATATTATCTTTGGTTCTGCAAATGACAGACTTTGCAAGAAGTTTGCCAAACTGATGCAGTCAAGATATCAAATGAGTATGATGGGAGAACTTAGCTATTTTCTGGGCTTTCAAGTCAAGCAGAATGAAGAAGGCACTTTTATTTGTCAAACCAAGTACACCAGAAACTTGCTGAAGAAATTTGGAATGCAAGATTGTTCAAGTGAATCCACTCCCATGGCCACTGCAACAAAACTGGATAAGGATACTGGTAAATCAGTAGATATTACTGATTACAGAGGTATGATTGGCTCTTTACTCTATCTAACTGCTAGTAGACCTGATATCATGTATGCTACCTGTCTTTGTGCAAGATTTCAAGCAGATCCAAGAGAACCTCACTTAACAGTTGTGAAAAGATTTTTCAAGTATCTTAAGGGAACAGCTCATCTGGGATTGTGGTATCCCAGAGAATCAGATTTTAAACTAATAGGTTACTCAGATGCAGATTTTGCAGGTTGCAAAATTGACAGGAAGAGCATAAGTGGAAGTTGCCAATTTCTTGGAGGCAGATTGGTTTCTTGGTTTAGCAAGAAACAAAAGTCAATTTCCATATCAACTGCAGAAGTAGAGTACATTGCTGCAGGAAGCTGTTGTGCACAGATTCTTTGGATGAAGAATCAGTTACTAGATTATGGGTTAACATATTTGAAAATCCCTATTTACTGTGATAATTAAAGTGCTATTGCTATGACAGGTAATCCAGTTCAACACTCAATGACAAAGCACATCAGCATTAGGTACCACTTCATAAGGGAACATGTGGATGAAGGTATAGTGGAATTGTACTTTGTTCCAACAGATCAACAACTAGCAGATATCTCACCAAACCACTGTGTGAAGCTACTTTTACAAGATTGGTAAATGAACTTGGAATGGTTTCAGGTTATTTCTCTAAATCTGCCTAGCTTTTGTTCTGATGCATCAGACTTTATGATCAGTATTTACAGATATTACTCTCTTCGTGTATTCTGTGCCTAATTGAAAATTGCTTAAGTACTGATTGTTATCTGATGTGCATCTCTAAACTCTGATAGTGAAATGCATGTTTCTGTGATTATTCAATCCAATGAGGATAAATATGCTAGATGCTGACCTTGTAGTCTTTAATATACTAAGAAATCCCATGTTAGAAGTTATTATTTATGTGGAAATCTATTGACACAAGCAAATTCTGATATTGAGCTTAGTTAAGTTTACTTTGTCTATCTTATTACTAAGTCAAAAACTAGAATAATACTTCTCATCTGTTAAGTTCTGATGTTAGTAAATATGATGAATGTACTAAGTGCTGATAAGCCTCGCTTATCAAAAGAAAAGGAAGAGAAAAAAAAATAAAAATCAGGTACTCCTTTGAGATTTAGAGTAAAAACTGTGGAAGGAAAGACCCAAGTGTATTGCTGGTATTAAGTAATATGCATCAGAAAAGCAAAAATAAATATTTTTCTTGGTGACTTTTCACACTCTATGATTACTGGAGAAATACTCTGATAATAGCATAAATTCTGATAAGCAGTCGTGACTCACTTACACTGAGAAGCCACTGTAAAATGGAATTTCAAAAGATGCATAAAATGAGCACAAAACAGTTGAGGTGGACTCATGCATGAACTCATTCTCAAGTAGACTTCAGAATCATGACATATTTTGAGCAAAGTTCTTAGTTATGCCTTATTTCTAAGATGTACTGAAGTGAATCAGAATTTAATCCATATCTGATATTTAGCTTACTGCACACACATTCACTCCATATGAATGATGAAAATTACTGTGGTGATAAATGATGTTTTCGATGAATAATTTATGTGTCAGATTGCATAAATTCTAAGGACAAGTTATGATGAAAGTTCTGATGATTAAGTTCTGAAGAAATGAAATCAGAATTTGTGTGAAGAATTGTAGAAATAGGCATTTCCTTTTCGAGTTCAGATATCATGTTTTGATGACTGTTAAGTTCTGATATAAGTCTAAGTTCTTATATTACACTCTGATCCTTGACTTGACTTATTTGTAGATAACATCTGAAACAGTCTTATTTAAAATCAGAATAGGTTTGGGTGAGATATTAACAGTAAATACAATAAGGGTTAATGGTACATGTCCATGCACATTAATTCTTACTTATTTCATGTGCACATTAAATCCTATTTTACACTTCTAATGACTGTTTTTATTCTCATCAGTCTAGGGAGACGAGGTAGAATTATTTCCACCTATAATCATTAAATTTACCTTGCGTCTCCTGATATTCCATTGGTTATATAAACCAACACTTTATTCCAGCCAGCACATCTATCATTTTCTCTCATACTCACTCTGTCTTATTCTTATCACCAAAAATGGCTGCGTTTGGCTGGTTTTACAATTATGGTAATGAGACAGTACATGTCTTTCTCAATGGAATTCCAACTCCATACCCTATCGACAACATCCCTCACAATCTCTGGATTTAATTTCCAGAGATTATTAAACGTGATCTGTTAACAGTTCGAAGAGAACTACATCTCCGTCGTCTTCGACAGCAGGAGCGAATCATTCGTCTCGCTGTTCTTTTTGGTGAGAGTAGGAAGAAGAAATAGTTTCTGCTCCCTGTTTCTCTTCACCTTCAGCTTTGTCAGGCTTCTTAGTTTAGGATAAAAGCTGTTAATGTTAGGAATTGTAGCTTAGGACAATCTTGTAATTTTCTGCTGTAATTTAAATTTCATGATATGTATTTTCTCAATATATTAATGAAATTTTTATATTTATGCAAGATTTTGTCTCTGAGTCGTTTGATACATTTTTAAATCCTGATTTACCCATATTCTGATGACCGTGTTAACTCCAATACAAATCAAGTTCTGATTCTGACGTGTCAATATTTGTTACTTGGTTTCTTTATGGTCATTTTATCATTGGTCATATTTTTACAGAATATTGGTCTCGCAGTAAAAATAATTTATTAAGTGGGAACAATTTTACATTTTAAATTAAAACTGAACTGCCTTAATTAATGGGATTACTTGGTAAGTGGAACAGTTTTTTTTCCTTGAAATACTGCATGTGATAAGTAATGATTACTGTATTCCCGTACCCATTAATTATCTTTTACTGCTGCATGTCTGACAAGTGTCCAACGGTTACTTTTTTTACCGTGTATAAGTAAAAGAGAGAGAAGATTGTAAAATCTTTTATTTACTTTCACACTTTATCTCTCTTTCTTTACTTCTATTCTCTCTCATCTCCTGACGTTTATTTTCAGACATTTTATCAAACACCTTACAGACAACCTTATTTCTCATTTTTTCTCATGGCACCTAAGGATTTGATTATAGATGGAGCCAAGTTTGTACCCAACAACTATGCTGCAATCTTAAACCATGATGAAGCTCCATCTGATTTGCACTTTGTGCAAGATCTTCTAGCACACAGTGAGATTGGGTATTCGTTGACCCAGCCTCAAGTCATTTCCAGCCAACAAGTTCTGACATTATGGCGGACTGGGTATTTTGATAATGGTGGTGCTACTGGTACTCCAAGCATTATTTTTGAAGTAAATGATGTTGAGCATATGGTAACTCCTGGAGCAGTTCATAAAGCTCTACATTTACCAGAAGGCTGCATTTTCTCAACAGCGGAGGAACCCGTTCTACAGCAGCTCATGGCTAATTTGGGGTATGAGCAGAGTTTGGCCAAGCTTGAACAATTGAAACGAGCACATATCAGAAAGGAATAGAGTTTTTTCTTCGACTGCATCACTAAGGCATTCGCCAATAAGTGTTCCAACTTTGATGCCATTCCAATTATAAGTCAACACAGCGGGTATGCTATTATTCACCAAACTCATTTTGATTTTGCAAGTGTTGTGCTAGGCTTTATAGGGGATAGGATGACAAAGGATAAGAATGTAGTATATTTTGCTAGATTCTGTCAGCTTATATATCCTTTTTGCTGTGCTGATGAACCTCAACTAGCCAGTTCTTTATTTCCACCCTTTAAACTTGCAAAATGGGCTTTTAATGATTTGGTAAATGTTGACCTTAAGAAAAAGGTGGTTAGACCCTTACAGATACCTCAGTCTGTAAAACAGATCTTGGTAAATGTTGATCCTCAAACCTACAGATCTGTTTACCCTGATGTTCAACCCACCATCACATCCCAGACACCACAACAACCATCAGAACATACCACATATACACCTCAACCTACTCAACCCTCTATCAGAATATACAACAACCCTTCACAGATATCTCAACCTTCATCATCAGCACATACTGTGAGGCCTTCATCTTCAAAGCCCAAGAGGACAAAGACTGTCCCTCAGACACCACAGAAGAGAAGGAGGATTGTTCTAAGAGATGAGTCAGACAGTGAGGAACAGGTTCCTGTGTCAGAACCTGTTGTCAAAGAAGCTGAGAAGGTCTTTTCTCAGAAGGATACTGGTATTGGGGGATCTAAGCTTCTCAAAAGGCTTAGAAGGATGTATTCAGATAAAACTCCTAAGGAATCTCCACCTTCAAAGAGATACAAGAAACAGAGAGCACAAAGGTATAGAGCTAAGTCAGTTTCAGAGGATGAGGAAGCAGCAGCTAAGGAAGGAGATCAGGAATCTCTAATCTCAAAAGAACCAGAATTTGCTGAAGCTACTGCATCTCCATCTCCATTGTCACCAACTCAGGAAGCTGCAACAGATAAAGCATCTACACCACATGTGTCTCCTGTACATGAACCAGTATCTACTGCAGACCCAGGCACAAGTGCTGAGATTGATATTCACAACCTAATAGTGCCTGAGGTTCTCTACTTAGAAGCTCCACCAGCTCAAATCAATTCATCAACAACACCAATTCCTGATGCTAATGAAACTCCAAAATTGTCTACAACACCTTCTCTGCATCTAGACATTGAAGATAAGACTATAGGTGAGCATCAGCATATGGCTGTTGATCAGAACTTGGAAGCAGATCAGCACTTAAAGGATGATGTTGAAGCCTCCATAGCCTCTCATACTGTTCTTTTATCAGAGGATGTTGACTCTGTAAGTTTTGATGCTGTAAATGCTGATGATACTGGTGATGCTGCTATAAATGCAGATGTTGATGAAGCTGGTCCTTCTGGACATGCACCTCTACAAGCTCCTTCAAAAGCTGAACTAGTTAAAAAGTTTGTTAGAGGAGATGCACCAGTACCTTGGAGTGAAACTCCTAGAGGACATGAGTAGACTAAGGATTGGAACACAGTTACCTTTGTTCCATCTGAAAAAATTCTTGCTGAGCACTTGGTAAAAGCTGATGAGATGCTAATTAATGATGATTTCAAGATACAGCTACGAGTTGCTGTATTGAGTACTAGACATCTTCAAGGTCAACACTCAACAACTCATGCCGAGGTGCATAAAATTCAAGAAGCATTACTCAAGCAAGAAATTACTATGAAAATTGAAAAGAAAAGTTTTTTCCAACCTACATTCGACAGAGTTGCTTACATTGAGAAAACCCAAGAGAAGCAACAATCTCAGATTGATGAAATTTTGCAAAATCAAGCTTCTCAGCAATCTCAACTCGATGAAATCCAATCCTCAGTGGAATTTCTTGTCTCTCTTCTTTTACCTGCTGATGCCAAAAAGGGGGAGAAAGAAATTAAGTCCAAATGCAAAACTGTTAAGACACTGAAGGGGAAGGATGATGAAAAAGATGATCAGGGAAACTCTGGAATGGGTGGAGGTCATGGTCAAGGTAGAAGTCTCTCATCAAGAAGAGCTGGAACTACAAGTCATAGAACAAGTTCTTATACTGGGAGAAGAATAACCTCTGATACTGGTAAAAGGATAAGTTATGATGAACTTTTGGATCTTGATGAAGAAATTTCAAGACAGTTATTTCTGAAAGAAAATCCAGGAATGGACTTTGAGAGTCTGATGGAAGAAGAAGCTAGACTTAAGTCAGAAAAAGTCAATTCTAAATTTGAAGCTTCTGTTGGTAAAAAGAAACTTCCTAAGGCCAAAGGCATTATGATAAAAGAAAGGACAAATCTTGAGGCAACCAAGGCTAAATCACAATTGTAGATAGATCCAAGGTCCAAGGGCAAAGAAAAAGTTGGTGAACCTGTAAAGGTTTATGTGCCTCCTGTGGATGAAGAAATTTCTGTTGAAGATGCTGATCTTACTCTGACTTCAAGAAAGATTTCTAAGACAACCTCTGACATGGCTCAAGTTATTTAGAGTCAAGATATAGTTAGTTCTGATATAACCTTGAAGCAAGCAACCTCTGACATAGCTCAAGTTGACTTGATATCAAAAGATAAGGAAAAGGAAATCTCTGACATTGCTCATGTTAAATCTTCAAAGATACTCCTACCAGGTTTCACCAAAGCCAAATAGAATCAACCTTTGAAGACTGCAGCAAGTGGTTTTGAAGCAAGAGTGGTTACTGGAAAGGAAGTAAGAGATAAATCTGGATTGGGTAGTGCTGATGAAAGAAGAGTACAGAACACAACCAATGATCCAACTTCCTTAAGTGAACCAGGTGTTGGAGCAACTCCTGAAAGATTGAATTAACTAGAATCTGTACAAATGGTTTACCATACTTACTTGAAAGAACACATCTTGTTATATTTCATGACAGATGGTAGGGTTTACCATATAAGGGAAAATTCTATTCCACTGAAGTATTTTGTAGAACTGGAACATGTATTATTCTTACTTCAAGTGAATGACAGAATAACAGAAAGTGCTGCAAACTATTTGAAGACTCAAATTCAGAGACAGAAAAGGCTTTATTCTGTAAAGTCTGACAGCACATATCTTCCAAAGTACAGAGATCACAAGGGTGATATTGTTGAGATGAAACGTAACTCTGCTAAGATTATAACTACCTTTCTGGGTTATAAGGCTGTAGAATTCAATCTTGAGTCTGACAAGGCATATTTGATCAGACTGGATCAGGACATAAGGAAAGCTAGAATAAATGATCTCAGGGCTGCTATCTTCCAAACTGGTGAAGATTCTGCAGAACTCAAAGATGCTAAAAGGAGGATGATTGATGAACTTAGATATGCTGAGAGATGTTTGTTAAAGAACTATCTCAGAACAACTCCTGACATCAGAGAGATCAGAAAGTGAAGCCAAGTCAAGATCTACAACTGATCAAACTCTGATATACATACAGACTGAAGTTATTATCAGAAGTTAAAGTTGGTAAAGCTTTAAGGACTGTAAGTTGTAGTTATCTAGTCAATTTTTCATGCATTTGTACTTAATGTTTTTGACATCATCAAATATCTGTTAAACTTGTATATTATGCTAATTTACAAGTTGGGGGAGATTGTTAGATATATTTGATAATGTCATGACTAATATGATTTATGTTTAGTTTTCAGATCTTACTTAAACAGGACAAATCAGTACTTAACTGAAATCAGCACTTATACTGAAGTCAGAACTTAATTTATCAGTACTTAAGGTTCAGGAGATATTTATCAGGAGATAATATCAGGACTTAAAGGAAACTTTCAGATAAGGAAGGCGGCTGATTGAAAGGAAAGACGATCGAGACAAATGTAAGAAGAGATATGCATGAAGAAGGAATTCTATGAAGAATGGAATACTTGGAAGAAAAGATATCTGATTGATATATTTTAGGAAGCAGAATTATATTCCATATCAATTAGCGATTATCTTGTAACTGTGTAGTATATAAACACAGATATAGGGTTTACACTATAAGTGTTATCATTATCGAGAATATTATTCATTGTAACCCTAGCAGCTCTCGTGATATTTGTTGATCACTGAGAGAGGACAATTTCATATTGTAACAGAGTTTATTGCATTGAATAAAGTCTGTTTTCTGTTACTTGTGTTATTTGAATTCGATTTGATTATGCTATACACTGTATTCAATCCCCTTCTACAGTGTGTATGACCTAACAAGATCACATTGGATAAAGCCATAACCAACCACATTTATTTATTGTACTTTACATATATATGCGCATATGATGAATGTATGTGTAGAGTAGTTTATAAAGATGCATGCTTAATTAGATTAAGGATGTATGTATTAAATACGACACTCATGACATGCTTTCTAAACAAGATAAAATCTGTAACGACTCAAGATTTTAAAATGAACAAATGATTATGAGATTCTCGTGTTTATGAAACACGGAATAAAATACAAATTTTCTTTATTTCTGACATGGGGCGATTTAGTCAAAAGCGAGTTCTTTGAACTTGTAAGGTTGTGGGTTTTAAGCGAGACCGTTGTGACTCCCTCACTACCTGGAAATCAAACCATTGACGACTATTGATTTGAAGTATTTTATTCAAGAAAAAATTGGGAATCTCTTTATGATGTAATCATGATCGTTTTAAAATTAACAAAACCCTAAAGTTAATATTATGTTGATCAGATGCCTTTCAATAAGTCTAATGCGTTAACCCTAGATCGATAAGGAGTGGGTTTGCCAAAGCAAAGTACTCCCATCTATCGTGGGAGATATGTTGAAGTATATTGATACTTTTGACTATTGGGTTTGACTTAACTAAGTTACCACAATAGGATTGTGAACTTAGAGGCATTAAGTTTGGCGAGATTTATTAGATAAATATGAACACATGTTATTCCACCAATCTATCCAAGAGTTATATAGTTGATATAATTGACAAATATTGTCTACCTAAATAATCATGTTTTAGGAGAAAAGCCAAAGCTGACCTAACGCATGGTGAAATATGGATCTTGGCTCACTATAAAGGATATAGAAGATATTCTTTCCGAATTAATAGTTAGGGCTATTGATTTGATAAAAATAGTGGGAGATATATATTATGAATATATATATATATGAATAATCACTTGAACATAATTTAATGATCATCTGTAGACTAAGTAATTTTTATGCACTTTAATATTGTAGATATCAAATGACAAATAACACAAATAACTTCTCTATGTAATAGTCCTTGAGAAGGACAGGCTGACATGAAATAATTTCCTCAATTAACATGGGAACTTGAGGATTGTCCTCAGGTTCAAGGATGTCACTCAAACCTCTCCTTTATTTCTTCTAGCTGAGAATGAAACATGTGCTGAACAAAATGCTTACCAGAAGCAAATTGATTATGCAACTGATGTTTCATGTCTCATGCTTGTAATTATGAGTGATGAGCTTTAGAAGTAACAAGAGCATAATGGTGTTTATAATATGATTGAGCACATTCAAAGGATGTTTGAAGGATAGGCTCGTCAAAAAGATTTGACAATAATAAAGCACCATACTTTTGCATTAATGGGAGAATAATATCCGGCTGGACCATATGTTCTAAAGATGATAGGTATATGTACCTTGATATTTTTGGGTTTCAAGAATGGTCTAGAGACTCAGCTTGATTTGATCAAACAATCTTTGAACAACTTTTATTCTCGGTTTGTTAAGAATAAAATGAATGAGATAGACAGAACACTCACTGAGTTGTTAGGCATATTTAGAACTGCTGAAAATAACACGATAAAGGCATGAATTACGTTCATATTGACGATGTTCACATGGAATGCAAATGGAAAAGGAAAGTGGACAGGCAAGGTGAAGATTTGATCTTATTCGGTGCCAAACCAAAGTCCAATCCCAAAGGGCTTTTGAATCCTGATAGTGGTGTTGCTAAAAGAGATGATTGTCACTTCTGTGGAAATGATTACATGAGTGGAAGTTAAATTGTCGAGCTTGTTTGGAAGATCTAAAGAAGAAGACTAGCAATGGTCAAGCTTCAGGTATCGGGTTAGAATTGTAGCAAAAGTTGTTTCTCTAGTTGAAGGAACTCGATACCTAATTTTGCCCATAAGGCAAGATTGAGAACTTGATAAATAATTACGTGCCTGCCTTTAACGGATACTAGTTCCATGAGTATTAGACACATGGGTGAGCGGCTCTAGTGCAAGTGGGAGATTTTTAGTGTTTGTGCCCTAGAGACAACACTATGATGTTTTAGTTTAAGACATTAGGATTATTAATGTTTATGTTCTATCGATTATTCCCTTTATAATTTATTAATTCTTAATTTACTGCGATATAAATATTAGATTAATAATGTCCTTGGAATATGATATGCAATTCTATATCTCTAAGTACGTGACTTATAAATAAGATTATGAGAATAGTATCAATATTCCTAAAGGTCCCTAGTCGAGTATTATTATTAAAGGACAATAATAATGCATTAAGACTGGTGTGTTTGTTGACTGATGATCACATCTCATTGATCATAGGTATAATGATACTAAAGTCAAAAACACAGGCAAATGTATATGTACATGGTGCTGGACAGACCCAATGTGAGATTCTACATGTCTGTTGTGTCATAAGTAATTCTCACAGTGATAATGATGTAATGGTCCTTAGACTTGAAGTCATTATATATTTATACGAGAACTAATATACATTGATTCCATTAAAAGTTATCCTTGACTGGGTAATGATAAAAGTGGACATTGGGTATATTATGAATCGTATGAGAAATCTGAATGATCTAGATGGGATTTAACCCTCCTATTTTAGGATTGATATTATTGGCCTCTTGTGTGAGCTAGACTATGAAATGCGTGGCCACGCTCAAATGTTGATTTGATATGATAGTCTACTCATTGATCAAAGAAACCTGGATTAAACATTGATGATGATGACACATTACATGCCTCTAGTTTAATCTTTAATATTTGGTTAAAGAGATTATATTACATTGTACATTATTCATGAAAGGTTTAATTGATCACCGATTCAATTATTATTACTTGGGTAGCAATGATGTATTACTAGATGCTGCTTATTGTTTACGATTTTAAATTAGATTTAAAATTCGTTGCCAACGTAATAATAATCTATAGGGTCACACACAAAGAATTCTTGAAGGATTTAATTTAAATTGGATTTAAATTATATTAAAGTAATTCGAATTATTTATAATATTAATTAAGTATGACTTAATTAATTAGATAAATATTGTTATTCGAATTTACTAATATTAATTATGAAATTCATTTGTTAAATAATTAAGTGTGACTTAATTATTATATAAATAGGAATTTCGAATTAATAATAACTCCTAATTAGTTAAGAGATATAATTCTTTTTCTACTCTCTATATAATATCTCGTATGTGGGTGATTTTGTGAGCAAGTCTTTTACAAAAAACCCTAGCCACCAAGAGAGAAGATGGAGAGATCAAAAGAAACGAGTTTGTGCTAGTACAAATCCAATTCTTGAGTTCAAGCATTCGTGTGGATACCGATAAAGCGTAGATCGCGAGAGCGGGATGCGTGATGATGGAACAAGCTTTGGATCTCCATTAGTCAACCAATTTGTAAAGCTTCTTAAGTAAACAATCTGATTTACGAATTAAATATCTATTTTTTGCATGAATTCTGCGGTGGGTTTCAAAAATTCTGATTTTTCACATTTTTAATTACTGTTTCGGTTGCGTTTAGCTCGAAACCCAACATTTTCTACTTTAATAAGTAAGCACTTCCTTTCTAACAGACTATATGTAATAAGTTTTCAGGGTCTGAGCATGCCAAGTCCTTGGTACTTCATCACCATTTATAGTTTCCAACTTGTAAGATCCCCTTCCTTGAACGCCTTTAATCTTGTACGGCCCTTCCCAGTTTGGGGCGAGTTTTCCCCTATTTCCTACTCCAGAAGCTTCCACCTTCCTTAAGACCAAATCACCTTGCTTGAAAAACCTTTCTTTCCCCCTTAGGTTGTAATAAAGGAAGCTTTTTTATGATATTCCATAATCTTTGCATGTGCTTCATCCCGTACTTCATCTATTAAATCCAGGGCTAACCTTTGCCCTTCCTCATTTTCTTCAGCATTTTATACTTGGATTCTCGGAGATGAATGTGATATTTCTACTGGAACGACCATTTCTGCCCCATATGCTAACATAAACGGTGTTGCTCTCATAGTGACTCTACAAGTGGTCATGTAAGCCCAGAGTATCAGAAGTATCTCATCTACCCAGTTATTCCTGAATTTTTCAATCCTCTTCTTTAATCCATCCAGAATAATTCATTTTGCCACTTCTGCTTGCCCATTGGCCTGAGGATGGGCCACAGAAGTGAACCGCAGCTCAATCTCATTCTCCTCACAGTACTTCCTGAACTTCTCATTATTGAATTGTATTCCATTATCGGTTACCAAGATGCGAGGGATTCTACAATCAACATTCGAAACTAGAAAACTACTATGACCATAAAGACTTGTCGGAAATCGCCATCCGGTTGGGCTCCGCACATGATGTTTTTACACATGAATTGTGCAAATTTCTTGTTCGTAATCTTGGCTAAAGGTTTGGCTTCGATCTACTTAGTATAGTAGTCAATAGCCACAATTAAAAATTTCCTTTGCGTTGTGGCCATGGAGAAAAGCCCGAGAATATACATTCCCCACATATCGAAGGGAATGGGAGAGTTGATGGAAGTCAGCATCTCGGGGGGTCTTTAGACAACTGGTGTATGCTTTTGGCAGTGATCACACTTCTTCACATAGTCTTTGGCCTCAACCATCATTTCCAGCCAATAGAAGTGTGACGCCCTCCAAACCCGGGTCAGAAGTTTGGGGTCCACACATACACACATCTTATTTATAACCTATTTATAACAATAATAAAGATAATAACAATATGTAGTGACCCTACTTACCAACTACCACGGACCGCAACAGGTTAAAGTATGCACACAAGCCAAACACACACTTATATTACAAACCGTTCAAATCCCAACTATCCAAACTCAGAACTGAGTATTAAACATTATTACAAACTTTTACAAACTTAAATTACTCCAAAAGGAGCCTACTCGCTTAACTCGATTAACCTGAACCCCTAGCTCTCGCGCTGGACTGGGGATCCTCGTTACCAACTGGTTCCTTCTTAAATGGAAAAGAACATAAACAACATCGCACAAATGAGCTAACTAGCTCAGCAAATCACAATGACAAAACTGAGAATAATGATCATCAGGTGAAAAGGGTTATGATACCAAGTGAACAATGAATTATGATTTAGAATTGGATATTATATTTTCATTTTTTAAAAAAAACCAAGGTTAGGCTGCTGATCAGTCACGCACTAACCCCGAGCAAAGCACACAGCACACAACACTGCTCTAACTACTGGATCCAAGGCACACATTGGCCTAACTTGACCATTAATCTTGTCTGACCACGAATCTAGTCCATAATTTTATAAAAATAATCCAATTCTAACATAATAACAGAATAAATAATGTAAAGCAATAAATATAATCATTAACAATATTGGACGTTTAATAATGAAATGGTTTCAATCTTCATAAGGATCAATATGGCATTTTCAAAGCTTGGATGTTAGGTAATGAAAGAATTGGATAATAAAGGAATCAATATTTCAGGGTTACCAGGAATTGGTCTTTCAAATCATAAGGTACAATGGTTTGAGTATATAAGTAATTCAGTTCAGTATTTGGTATTTAGTTTGTATGTATTTGTGGAGTAGTATCGTATGTTTATGGTTCATATCTGGGTGTACAACAATCAATGATTTAGAAAGAATAAGGTTTACGGCTCAAGATCAATAACTGGAATCAGGGTTTAGGGTTTAGTGCTTTAAAGCACTTTCAATATAGAACAGGACTATCAATCCACTACAATATATCTTGAGAAAGTTCAGAACACTTGCCTGGTACTAGCTTGCTATACTGTACTCACTTTCAATCACAACTATCTTACTCCTCGACTATCTGTTTCCCTTTCCTACGCCTTGCCTCTTCTTCTCACATATCACAAGCAACTATCAATATTTAACTCATACGATTCTATCCGAAATACACTTCTATCTACCCTTCATTTCACCCAAATCCGATTAACGGATTGAAGGTTATACTATAAACAAGTAAACATCGAATATATAGACCGAAAATTAACCAACAAGTCACATATAACACATAACATGTCAAATAATCAATGATATATCATTTATAAAGAAGTCTCGGGTCATAAACAGGCTTTCGAGTATTTAAAATGATTTTTAAAACATTTTTCGGAATTAAAACGGGTCATTGGATCAATTTCGGAGTAATAAACAGGGTTCGGTTGGCCAATTCTGGCTTCAAAACAATTTTATAATAATTATCGAGCCTTGAAAACAATTTAAAATAATATGTTAAAGCTCGAAACTATTTTTCGAAATTTTTAAATCATTTTTAAATAATTAAATCTAATTAAATAATTAATTAAATCAATTAATCAATTAATTTTCGAATTAATTGACCCATTAATCAATTAAATATTAACTGAAATTAATTAACTAATTAATTCAGATTTATTTTTGATTTAAAAATAATTTTTGGAATTAAAATAATAATTTTTTGGAATTTTCAGAAATTAAAAAGGAATTTTTATAATTAAAATAAATAGAAAATATGATTTTTAAACAATTTATAAACATGAATCCAAAATATGCAAACTCTGGAAACCTGGAGGACTAAACTGTTTCTTCCCCAAAAGTCCAGGGGCCTGTTTGCAATTTTCCAAACCCCCGCCGTCGACTCGCCGGAGTGTGGCCGGAGAACACGATTCCGGCCACCTCAGGCTACCAAACTATCCAGAATTAAACTACAGGCTACCAGCAACTTGTACATGCAATCAAAACACATCAATCATCTCTGTCCTGGCCGGAAAATGGCCAACATCGCTGGTTTCCGGCGAACCTACGAAAACTTCAAACTACAACTCCCTTCGATTCAGACATCCTCTGTTAACGAGCTATATACCAATCGATTACAAATTTCATAAGGAACACAACCCACTATAAATCAACAGCTAATAACCCCTAAATCAAAAAGCCCCAAATTTCAATTGAAAACATTCATACGGGTTATAAACCCTAATTTCAAAATTCGAAGATTAAACTCAATTTTGAACATGTTATTGAACTCCAAATCAGTCATATGACATATGAAAATCATCGGGAAAACAAGCTCTACAACATGCAATCATCAAATCATCCAAAGAAGCATCTGAACAAAACTTCATATTTTTATTTAAAATAATTCGAAAATAAATTAAAATATAGAAAATAAACCTTGGTTTCTGGAAGTATATGGTTCAAAGAATCTGATAGTACACCTCAAGACCTTCGTTTTGAGTACTCGAGCTTTTCAAACGGACTCCGGTAACACATCCGATTGTTGGTTTGATTTTGAGAAGGGTTTATGAATATAAGAATTTTCTCTGGAAATTTATATAATTACTGATTGTAAATGATTTTTGATACGGAATAATATACGGTAAAGGCTATTTATAATTACGGAAAATTAGTATCCCGTTGGATCATTCCAGATATAAAATGGTACGTTTATTTATAAAAACTGATCCAAACGGTACCGGTTTTCAGGATAATTATCCAAATCAGTACAATTTGTACTGCGATCTTGGTCTCAGAGCCTGGTTACGCGTATTACGAGGTGATAATTGTGATAGTTTAATAAAAAGATCCCGTTTATCGAAAATACGAGTTTTATTGGTTTACCGAAACAAATAACATATCGAAAATGTTGCGCCGGGACCCGCGCAGGACAAACCGTACGCCGGATCGAAAAATTCGAAACATGGAAAATGCTCGGAATCTTGCAATTAGGTTAGGAAGGAGTTCTCAGAAGAGTTTCGGGTTATAAAAACGTAACAACGGATGACGTCGGTTGGTTCCCGTTTGTATAAAATAGTTTTTAAATACTCGGAAAAAGATTTTATAAAATCCATATAATTCCTATAAAATCATAAATCATCATGAAAATAATTAGGAAGATATGACAATTATGTATATTTTATTTTGGACATATAAAAATTAAAATACTCAATTAATATTATTTTTAAACATCCAAACACATTTAACACTTAACAAATAATTCACAGAATAGATACTGAACACATGTAATAATTATTTATTAACAAAAATAATTACACGATATATCCTGGATATTACAAGAAGCCTAAACGGGTTATCTTGTGCGGAAGAGCTCTGCCCCCAAGTGTTGTCCACAAATACCTTCATGTACTTCTTCGAGGGCCAAACGTGCCTCGTCGGGCCTAAGGCATCTCAGGTAGGGAACCACATAAGATCTCTTATATAAAATTTCGTCAATCAAAGAGTACCTCAGTGCTCATACAACCAACTTTCGTGCTTCCGTCACGTCATTCAGGAGCCAACCAGTTTGGATATGGGCCTTAATAGGATCTATCCATTATTTTCCAAGCCCTATAGGGGCAACAAGCTTAACATCAATGCTGCGTGTTTTCAAAACACGAAAATACACGCTCACTAAACTTTCTTCTACCTCTATCGAGGCAAACTTGGACAATGCATCAGCCTTACATTTTCTTCTCTTGGAATGTGCTCGACATGGCACTCATTGAATTGGGTCATCACAGCTCTCACCAGGCGTACATACTTTGCCATTGTTTCATCTCTTGCTTCAAACTCTCCTTTGACCTGGGATATCACAAGTTTTGAATCTCCACAAACTTTCAAGTTTTTGACTCTCAACGTTCCTGCTAGGCCAAGGCCAGCTATTAGAGCTTCATACTCAGCTTCATTATTTGTAGTTGGAAAATCTAACTTCATAGCATATTTAATCAATAATCCATCGGAGCTTTGTAAAACTAGCCCTGCTCCACTCGAATTTGTTTTTGATGCTCCATCAAAATAGAGAACCCATAATTCCTTGTCCTTGTTCCATTCTCCTTCATTCTCCTATTTTCCCTCTATGCCCTGATGTATAGTATCTTCCTTCCCCTTAACTTCTTGGTTGGGGATGGTATATTCAACCAAGAAGTCAGCCAAGGCCCGGGCTTTTATCTCCGTTCAAGGCTTATACTTTATGTCAAATTCCCTCATCTATATGGCCCATTGAATCAGCCTTCCACTGGCTTTAGGACTGTGAATAATATTTCTTAAAGGGTGATTTGTTAGTAACTCAATCTTATGAGCTTGAAAGTAAGGATACAACTTCCTTGAGGCCATCACCAAGGCTAAAGCAAACTTTTCAATGGTCAAATAATTCAACTCAGCCCCATGTAGAATCTTACTGACATAATATATAGATTTCTGGACTTTAAGTTCCTCCTTAACCAATACGGCACTCAAGGCATTTTCTGAAACAGTCAAATATAAGTAAAAAGTTTCATTAAGAATTGGTTTGGCCAATAGCGGTGCTTGAACCATGTATTTCTTCAAGTCCTCAAATGCCATCTGGATTTTTTCTATCCATGCAAATCTTTCACCTTCTTTAAAGCCTTGAAGAAGGGAAAACACTTGTCCCCAGACTTGGATATGAATCATCCTAAAGCTGCAACTCTTCCAGTGAGTTTTTGCACATCCTTTACGGAACGTGGAGGTTCCATGTCTAAGATGGCCTTTATCTTGTTCGGGTTGGCCTCAATTCCCCTTTGAAGACCATCAATCCTAAAACTTTTCCAGATCCCACTCTGAAAACACAATTTGCAGGATTTAACATCATTTTGTGGTATCTCAGGACCTTAAAAGCTTCCCTCAAATGGGTTATGTGGTCAGTCTTCACAAGACTCTTGACTAACATGTCATCTACATATACTTCCATAGTTTTCCCAATAAGATCTTAAAAAATCTTATTTACCAATCTTTGACTAGAGTATTGATTGCCTTGTAATTCAAGTGATAGAGCTTTTTATACCACCACTTTCTTTGTTCTTCATATGCTTGGTGTAGAAGCAACAAATTCCATCCTCATTTGCTGAGTCCAGGTCTGCAACAAATAAGCTTCCTTTCCTTGCTCATTTCAAGGCAGTTTCACCAGTCTTTTTGCTGATAATTAGGCATTCTCCTTTGTCAAATAAAACATTGAATCCTCTATCTATAAATTGGGTGACACTCAGGATATTCACCTCAAGACCAGCTACCAGTGCTACATCTTCAATGACAATATTTCCAGAAATTATCTTGACATATCCCATTATGAAACCTTTGATGTTGTCTCCAAAAGTCACTAATGGGCCAGCCATCTCCTCAATTTGTGATAGCAGGGCCATGTCACCTGTCATATGTCTTAAGCATCCATTGTCTATGATCCATATGACCTTCTTCACTTTGCCCTGCACATAATAAGGATTAAGTGTGTTTAGCAACCCAAGCAGTGTTAGGTACTTTCTTCTTGTTAACAGATTTGGTAGAAGTAGAATTTAATGATTCAGAAAGAATAGAATTCATTGATTGATGTGCATTTTCCTTTTTAGCCGAGGACTCAATATTGACCTCCTTAAGATGTACTCTCAGCTTGTGGCAACTTGTCATTACTTTCATGTTGCAGGGTATGTAATCAAACCTATCATAGAATGAGTAGGGATCATTAGCATTTGCTTCATTATAGTTGCATGCTCCCAATCTTGGCTCACTAACAGCCTTTTTACAAAGGTGAGTTAGATGATTTATAGAGCCACATTTCTAACACTGTTTCCTAGGAGCGTCTGCAACAAATGCAAAGTTATTGCTCTTGTTTATCCCAATCTTCCCATTTCTGTTTTTCTTCTTCTTTCCTGCATTCTCAGTCTTAACCTCCTTGATTGGCTTCTTGGGGATTTGATCCACCATGGGCTTCTTCTCAATTTTAGAAGGTGGAGTTGTTTCTTTGCATTTTTTTATTGTCCTCATCAGCAGGTTCTTGCTTTATGATCAACTCCTCTTCACTAAAATTTACTTCACATGCTTTGAACAGTGGTGAGCCAACCTTTTTTAGCATAGATGGGGCATCTTCATTTACATTTGTTTTTTCCTTGTCACCTTCAACTTTCTTGCTGATGTTCAATATTTCATAATCCAAGCCAATAGCTATTTTAGCACATGGCTTGTTCTTCTCATGGTATTGACCAACTAGCTGAGATGCATTTCTGAATGATTTTAGTTTCACCTCATTCTTTTCTATCTTTTCTCTTAATACAGCTTCTATTTCACCTGCACACTTGAGCTTGTTCTTTAGATATTCATTCTCTTTCTTGACTCTCTCAAGCTCCACATGCAGTAGCTCAAACTTTTGTTTCTCACTCTTAAGCTTCTCATTAGCTTTTGATAACCTACTGACCTCCTCAATAGCTGCTACTATGCTAGTATGAATGTGGAACATTTCTATGCTCATCTTTTCAATAGTCTCCTTATATTGAATTTCATTTAAATCAGTAGTGGTAAGAGTTGTGATGGGGATAAATAAATCATGATTATGTAATTAAATATCACAGTAATTATACATGATTTGGGCTGCTAGGCCCAATAAGAAGATGTATGACATTCAGACCAAAATGGTTAACACATTGATCAGGCCTGATGGACCAGATCAGGCCTGATGGAACAAAGAAGGCCCAATAACCCTGAATATTAATTAATTTCGTAATTAATTAATAAGGGAAAAATTAGCTACTGAGAAGAGTCCCAATAAGGACATAAATCCTTGCAGATTAGCCTCTAAGGGACCTAGAAGGATAAGGAATCAGTTTCCTACTATATAGGACTCCAAAGTCCATTCTAATTCTGAGACTTGGCTACCAAGTCTCCTATACCAAGTCCAATTCAAGGACCACCAACATCTATATAAGGGGTCTCACCCCACAAATCAGAACTACATTTTTTGGCTTGATTCTCTAATTCACAGAGATACGTAGGCATCTCGTAAAGGCAGAGTTAAGCTACAAAACACGAGAGCAGCCATTAAAGGCCTTGAGCTCCCGAACCTTAGCAATAAATACAGCAAATAATAACCATAGTTTTTATCCATAACATTTGGCGCCGTCTGTGGTACAGCACGACAATAACCATGGCGAAAACACGGAGAACAGTTAGAGCCCTTGGAGGAGGAACACCAACGGGGATAACCCAAGTGATTTCTTCAACTGTGGAGGTACCTCCTCATTCAACCTATGCAACCATGCAAGGAGAAGCCCAGATAGGGGCAACTGAACCTCAACCACAAGGGACGATTCCCTCGGCTACTCAAGGTACGAATCCCCAAGTTCAACAAGTACATGCACCTGTGAATTCTCGACCCATCGGGTACGAATATTCAAATATTGTTACTACTAACCCCCCTTATGGGATGCCCCTTTACCCCGAGGTTGGAGGAAGTGGACATGCTGGACGTAGTGAAGCACGAGGGTGCTCGCCCCGATATATACGAGGTTTGGCTCCTATCCCTGTGGATCAAGAATTTTCTGGTCCTTACACTGAGAGAGACTCTGAATCTTCGGATGATGAAGTAGCCCCAAGAAGGAGATGTGCTGGCAAAGAGCCAATGGCTGATGGTAGCCAACACCCTCAAAGCACCCAAAGGGCGAATCCCCAAGAAGTGCGGGAAAGAATCAGGGCTCACGAAGCTGAGATTCAAAGGCTGAGGCGCGACTTGGAGGCGCACCAAACCACCAGACCCCCAGTACCTCCTAGGGGGAGAAATCCTCCTCCTATCATAGACCTGGATGGTCCAGTGCATAGAAGGGTTGTTGTCCAAAGGGATGATCCAAGCAATCTTCTTCCCCTTGGAGATCCTGATGATCCTACTCCGCCCTTCACTGAAGATATAATGAATTCCCATATCTCAAGGAAGTTCAAGATGCCAACTATAAAAGCTTATGACGGCACGGGAGATCCCGCTAATCATGTTAGAACATTCTCTAATGCGCTACTGTTGCAGCCCGTGAATGATGCTATTAAGTGTCGGGCCTTTCCTCAAACCCTGACGGGTATGGCTCAAAGGTGGTATAGTCGTTTGCCCCCAAACTCTATTGGGTCATTTAGAGAATTAAGTCAGGCTTTCATTAAACAGTTCATCAGTGGAAGAGTGCATGAGAAAAGTTCAGCATCCCTCATGAGCATTGTGCAGAGAGCAAAGGAATCCTTGAGAGACTACCTGAATCGTTTCACAAAGGAAGCTCTAAAAGTCCCGGACCTTGATGATAAGGTCGCAATGATAGCACTGCAACAAGGAACTAGGGATGAGTTTTTCAAGATGTCCTTGGCCAAACGCCCCCCTGAAAGCATGTTGCAGCTCCAGGATAGGGCAGGGAAGTACATAAAGGTGGAAGAGAGCATGAGGAAGACCGTAGTGAGTAATGAGCCCACTGGAGGCAAGAAGCGGAAAACTGACCTGGAATATATCGCTAAGGACAAGTATCCTAGAACTGAACAAAACCCTGATTCAACCCCCAAGAAAGGAGGACCTGGGCAAAAGTTCACTGAATACGCTAAGCTGAATGCTCCTAGAAGCCAGATTTTGATGGAAATCGAGAAAGATAGAGATATTCGTTGGCCTAAGCCTTTGAAAGCTGATCCTGCAAAGCTAGATAAAAGCAAATATTGTAGATTTTACAAAGATGTTGGTCATGACACCGATGAGTGTAGACAGCTGAAAGATGAAATTGAGTTCCTCATTCGAAAAGAAAGATTAAACAAATACACTGGAGAAGGAGGGGATAGAAGCAACAATGTGAGGAGAAACTTTGATGATCGAAGGAGAGATCAAGAAGATCAGGGGCAAAATCCCCAACCTAGGGGACCGGTGATAAATACAATCTTCAGAGGATCGCGCCCCCAAGGGCCTGTGATCAACATAATTTTTGGAGGACCAACTGCTGCTGGGTTATCCAAGAACTCCAGGAAAGCGTATGCCCGAGAAGTTATGCATATTGTTGGGGAAGCCCCGAAGAGGGCCAGGGCAGGAGTAACAATGTCTTTTGATGATTCTGATCTGGAGGGTGTAAAATTTCCCTATGACGACCCGTTGGTTATAACCCCGATAATAGGGAACAACCCAGTGAGAAGGGTCCTTGTGGATAATGGTGCTTCAGTGGATATCTTGCTCCATGACACCTTTTTGAGGATGAGATATAATGACTCCCAATTGACCCCAACCGACATGCCAATATATGGGTTTGCGGGAGTGGAGTGCCCCGTAGAAGGGATAATCGAGTTGCCAACAACTATAGGACAGGAACCAAGGCAAGCAACTCAAATGTTGGACTTCGTGGTGGTAAAGGCTAGTTTGACTTACAATGCTATCATGGGAAGAACAAGGATACACGCCCTTAAGGCAGTCCCTTCTTCCTACCATTCAGTTATAAAGTTTCCGACCCGGGATGGGATCGGAGAAGAGAGAGGAGACCAAAAAATGGCTAGAAGCTGTTATGTGGCCTCTTTGAGGGCAGATGGAGTTAGGGGGGCAGGTTCTTCCTATTGAAGATCTGGATATCCGAGAGAATGATGAGAAAAGAGGAAAGACAGCAGAAGACTTGGTTTCAATTCCTTTAACCCCCGAAGATCCTGAGAAGGTGACTTTTATTGGAGCAACGCTCGAGGAGCCCCTTAGAGGGAAGTTGGTGAAATTTTTGCAAGAAATAGTGACATTTTTGCATGGTCAGCAGCTGATATGCCAGGCATAGACCCGGAACTGATTACTCACAAGCTGAATGTGGACCCAAATCGGAAGACAGTGAAATAAAAGAAAAGAAGTTTTGCTCCAGAAAGGCAAGAAGCTATAAAACAGGAAGTGCAGAAGCT
The DNA here is from genome assembly GCF_009905375.1 of Apium graveolens. Classification (NCBI taxonomy): domain Eukaryota; kingdom Viridiplantae; phylum Streptophyta; class Magnoliopsida; order Apiales; family Apiaceae; genus Apium; species Apium graveolens. The sequence continues at coordinate 95,256,975 of NC_133650.1, read as the reverse complement.
CTTGGAGGCTGGTTTCATTGAGGAGATTCAATTTCCAGAGTGGTTAGCAAATCCTGTAATGGTGAAGAAGGCCAATGGAAAATGGAGGATGTGTGTGGACTTCACCGATCTAAATGATGCCTGTCCTAAGGACTGTTTCCCGTTACCAAGGATCGATACTTTGATAGATGCCACTGCTGGGCATGAAATGTTGAGCTTCATGGATGGATTTAGTGGATACAATCAGATCAAGATGCACAAGGATGACATTTCAAAGACTATGGAAGTTTATGTCGATGACATGTTAGTCAAGAGTCTAGTAAAGACTGACCATATAACCCATTTGAGGGAAGCTTTTGAGGTCCTGAGGTACCACAAGATGATGTTAAATCCTACAAAGTGTGCTTTCGGAGTAGGGTCTGGAAAATTTTTGGGATTGATGGTCTCCAAGAGAGGGATCGAGGCTAACCTCGATAAAATAAAGGCAATCATGGACATGGAACCACAAAAAACTGTCAAGGATGTTCAGAGGCTCACAGGAAGGGTTGTTGCGCTGGGACGATTCATCTCCAAGTCAGGAGACAAGTGCTTGTCATTCTTCAAGTCACTAAAGAACATTAGGGGGCATTTGGTTCATCTCGGGGAAATGGAATGGAATCGAGAAAGGGAAAGGAAGAGAAAGGAAAGTAAAGACCCAGAATTGTTTTACGTGTTTGGTTCAGATCCGGAAACGGAATGAAAATTTACATGATTACATTTATTTTTTATTTTTTAATATTAAACAATCTCAATATAGTCAAATATATTTATATTATAACAGTATAATATATTAACATTATAATAAATAAACAAATTTAATTATTTAATAGCATCATTAACTTTTTTAATAAATTAACATATAAATTTATATCAAAATTATTTTTAATTTATAAAAACTAAATTATAAATATTTTTAATTTTTAAAATTAATTTTGCATACTGATGTATATTTTTGGTCCAAGATTTAAATTATAATTGAAATAAGAAAATAAAAGTGAGAAAGGGTGTTCAAATACCTAGTGGGAGGTGGGGAATGGAGTTTGAGGAATAAAGGGTAAACCTACAACTAAAAAAGGGGAAAGGAAATGATTGTTTTCACTAAACAAACATCAACAAAAGGAATAACCCAAATTTTTTCCCTTTCCCTTTGTTGAATACCTTCTACCAAATGCCCCCTTAAGGACTTTGTATGGAATGAGGAAAACTAGAAGGCATTCGAGGAATTAAAGAAATATACGGCCCAGGCCCCGTTGTTGGCCAAGCCAGCTTTGAATGAAGTTTTATCCTTGTACTTAGCTGTTTCAGAGAGTGCCTTGAGCGCTGTATTGGTTAAGGAGGAACTGAAAATCCAGAAACCTGTATACTCTGTCAGCAAAATTCTGCATGGTGCTGAGTTGAATTATTCAACTATTGAGAAATTTTCTCTAGCCTTGGTAATGGCTTCAAGAAAGTTACGACCTTACTTTCAGGCTCATCAAATTGAGGTGCTAACAAATCAGCCCCTAAGAAATATCATTCACAGTCCCAAGGCTAGTGGGAGATTGATCAAGTGGGCAATAGAGCTGGGAAAGTTCGACATCAAGTATAAGCCACGAACGGAAATAAAAGCCCAGGCATTAGCTGACTTCGTGGTGGAATGTACAATACCCAACCAAGAAGTCGGGGGCAGGAAGATACCATACCTCAAGACAAGGAAGTTGATAAGGGGGACAAAGAGAAGATGATAAGGAGAAAGAATATTGGATTCTCTATTTTGATGGAGCATCAAAAACAAATTCAAGTGGAGCAGGTTTGGTTTTACAAAGCCCTGATGGGTTATTAATTGAGTATGCCATAAAGTTAGACTTCCCAACCACAAACAATGAGGCAGAATATGAAGCTCTGATAGCTGGTCTTGGCTTAGCAGGGACACTTAGAGTCAAGAACTTAAAAGTCTGTGGAGATTCGAAGTTGGTCATATCCCAGGTGAAGGGAGAGTTTGAGGCAAGGGATGAAACGATGGCTAAGTATGTCCGCCTAGTAAGGGCCGTGATGACCCAATTTGATGAATGCCACGTTGAGCACATTCCAAGGGAGGAAAATGCTAAGGCAGATGCATTGTCAAAGTTTGCTTCATCTGAGATGGAAGAAAGTTCTGGAAGTGTATACTATCGCGTTTTGAAAACACAAAGCATTGATGTTAAGCTTGTGGCTCCTATAGTCCTGGGGATATCATGGATTAATCCCATTAAGGCTCACATTCAAACCGGTTGGTTACCAAATGATGCTACTGAAGCACAAAAATTGGTTGTTCGAGCACTAAGATACTCTTTGATAGATGGAATTCTGTATAAAAGATCTTTCGTGGTTCCCTATTTAAGATGTCTCAGGCCCGATGAAGCTCGCTTGGCTCTTGAAGAAGTACATGAAGGCATATGTGGGCAACACTTGGGGGCAGGGCCTTGGCTCATAAGATAACCCATTTAGGCTTCTATTGGCCAGAAATGATGGTTGATGCCAAAGAATATGTGAAAAAATATGACCGTTGTCAGAAGCACGCATCAGTTGTTAGACAACCCCCCGAGATGCTGACCTCTATCAACTCGCCCATCTCCTTTGCTATGTGGGGAATGGATATATTAGGGCCTTTCCCCATGGCCACAGCACAAAGGAAGTTTCTGATTGTAGCCATTGATTATTTTACCAAGTGGATTAAAGCCAAACCCTTGGCCAAGATCACAACTAAGCAGGTTACACAATTCTTGTGGGAAAGTATTATGTGGTATGGAATTCCCCGCATCCTAGTCACTGACAATGGAACACAGTTCAACAACGAGGAATTCAAGAAGTATTGTGAGGAAAATGAAATTGAGTTACGATTCACATCTGTGGCTCACCCGCAAGCCAATGGGCAAGCGGAAGTGGCAAATTGAATAATCCTGGATGGACTAAAGAAGAGGATCGAGAAGTCAATAAATAACTGGGTGGATGAAATACTCCCCATACTATGGGCCTATAGGACAACCTGTAGAGTCACGACTGGAGCAACTCCCTTCATGTTAGCATATGGTGCAGAAGCAGTTGTTTCTGTAGAGATATCACATTCCTTCCCCAGGATTCAAGCTTTCAATGCTGAGGAAAATGAAGAAGGGCAAAGGTTGGCCCTGGATCTAATTAATGAAGTACGAGATGAGACACATGCGAAGATAGTGGAATATCAGAAAAAAGCTTCATTCTACTACAACCTAAGGGTTAAAGAAAGGTTCTTCAAACAAGGTGACTTAGTCTTGAGGAAAGTGGAAGCTTCTGGTGTAGGACAGAAAGGGAAACTTGCCCCAAATTGGGAAGGGCCGTACAAAGTCAAGAGCGTTCAGGGTAGAGGAACCTACAAGCTGGAGACTATGGATGGTTTTGAAGCCCCGAGAACTTGGCATGCGCAAAACCTGAAGGTTTACTATGTGTAAAACAGTTGAAGCACAATTCTCACTTGTCAGAATGACAAGTAGGTTTAAAAGCACCTTGAAGCTTTGCTTACTTAGGATTTTTCTATATAGAAGATATGTTTAGATTTTATCAGGGTTGAACCCATTTCATGTAAGGTATCAAGAATACCAAGTTATAATATAAAGCCTTCGACTTAATCTTAGCCTATTAGATTGATGCATTGTGAAAGATAAAACCGAGTTATAAACTTGAGTTTGAGAAATCGAAAGAAAAATACGACGATACTTGGGCAAAATATGACTGAAAATAATAAAAGTCAATTATAAAGTTCAATATTATATAAGAAAGAAGAAATACATAAAAACTTATGTAACACCCCCAGATCCGGGGTCGGGGATCCGGGTCGTCACGAGTTCCACTTCCCTTAACAACACCCAATCTTAATAAACAATCAACTACTCTTTACTGTGACCCCACAATATACACACACACACCACAAGTTATAGTCTCAGAGATGAATATCCAAAAATAATCACAAGTCGTTTTATTCCACAATTAAGTCAATACACCTTAAAAAGGTTTCTGAATAAATTTACATTTCTTTGCCATTATTACAATTCATAATATACCTAAGTCTGGTACATTACTAGTTGAAAACTTAGCCTATTGGTAATTTCTACCTCAGCTACAGCGGCCTGAACGCTTCCGGAAAGCTGCGGAACGTTTCCTATCCGCTTGCGAATTGGGAGCTTGGTCCTGTTCACCTTGTCTATCTGATGTTGTGTGATGAAAGAAGAAAGCAAGGGTGAGCAGCAAGCCCACCAAAATAATATGTATAATGATTTACAATATATGAGCCTACTCATAATACTCATGAAAGTCTTGGTCAAAAGAAATGAACCAAGTTTGATATCTTAATGCGATGAAGTCGCAAAATATTCAGTATATATATATACATATATACTTTTCAAAATATTGGAAGTCCTCTTCCATGCACAATATACACAAAGTCCCAGTGTATAACTGTATAAAAAAAAATATCGTTGCAAGGTGATCTCATATATCTAACCTTGTCTCAACGTTTTTCTGAAAATCTTTGTCATTCATAAGACAATTATTAATTAGATATAAGTTTAAAAGATGAAGTTACAAGATACCCCAATATACTTATATCTTTCCCAAATACTACTTGAACTACCACCGTTCAAGTTATAATTAGCTTCAAAAGTTCATCACATAGATGAGACTATAAGGCAAGATTTGAATAGATTAAATCTTTAAAATATTATCAAAATAAAATGAAGTTACGAGATACTTCATTTGATGTAAACATCATTTTGAAAACTTGACCCTGCCAACACTCAACAATCGCCCAACCGTAGCCTTTCTATCGAAGTGCTCTGGGTAGTGTTGCAGAAATTATCCAATTGGATGATGAACTCATTACGGGAGTTTGCCGCGCCAGGAAGACCACTTACGATGATCAGTCGTAGTAGTACAACCCCACCATTTTCTACATGTAGAGGAGAACCTGTCGGATTTACTTGTCAACCGAACACTGAACTCCTAAGGAATGGACCGCCTTAGCGGAACTTCCAGGCCATTTGGGCCAATATAATAAGGCTGGGCCGGCGCTACTCGACCACTTACGCCACTCCTAGTTCAGATGAAATCCATGACTCTGAAACGTAAAGCTCGTTTCCCCCTTTCCCCAAGTAGAAACTTGTTGATACGGCTCCACCAAGAAGTCGTACCTAGTTGGAAAGGAAAACTCACCGATATTTCCCAGGCGATGCCTGTTAATGGATTAACTTGTTCCAAGAATTTTACTTCCCGAATATTGGGTAAGTAATCAAAAACTCTTTTACCCAAGACAACAACCTTGATGCGAATATAAAACACACCACCGAGCCGGATCCCCCAGGTTTTGAGCGAGTATTTAAATCCCCTTTTTAAAAGGAAGATCTTAAATATAAAAATAGTTTTGGGATCCGCTCTAACTTTTGAAAATCATTTTAAAGACTCGAAAACACTTTAAAGAGTGTTTGGAGTAAAACTGATTTAATGAAGTAAATCAGTCCCCAGAATATTTAGAAAATGTCTGAATATTATTATTTAAATAATATTCCCATAAAAATAATCTTTATAAAATAATTGAAGTAGAAGTATTAAAACTTATACTTGAAATGAATAGCAAATAATCAAAGATATACTTATACGAAAGTAATATCTTTATTTGAATAATCAAAAATAAGTTTGATTATCGACACCTTATTCTTTAATAAAATAAAGAATATAGCTCAGCAAATAATCGGAGTCATAGATCCTCAAATGAATATTCAAATAATATTCAATAAATAAAATAAGCTGAGTCATAATACCTCGAATGAATATTATAAATAATATTCATTAAATAAAATAAAGGAGTCATACATCCTCAAATGAATATTCAAATAATATTCAATAAATAATGTAAAGGAGTCATACGCCTTTGAATAATATTCGAAATAATATTCAATAATAAAATAAAGTTAAAGTTATCGAATAAACCTTATTCGATTAATAGTTTTAAAAACTATATCCATATATATATATATATAAATATATATATATATATATATACTCGGGAACATCGACTCCCGGTTTAGAAATATGTTCACCTTTTATCCCCTATACTAAGGGTATACGCAACTACTTGCTTATTTCTAGCATAGGTATTATGCAACTATAAGCATTGAAATCAACAGATAGATAACCAGATTACGAAACAGACATGCATATATACCATATCAGCATGCTCCAATATATCGCAAAATTTGCTAATAACAATCATGTACTATCACAAGATAATGCATATACATATATTTACATCACAACAACAGTATATCGGGTAGAAAACTTGCCTGAGCGACTGGGGTTACGAATGGCTCGGGACGAGTCTGGTAACCTATAAACAAGTAAGTTGGAATTAAACCAAAGTCACTTGTAAATCTATACTTTAACTAACTTAGACTCTAACGCTTGTTTTGCGCTCACTGATTCGCTTAAGTCACTCGGGTACCCTCGGCTCCACCATTTTTAATAATTTAACCTTTACGAGTTTTAAAGCGATTCCTTCGCGAGTGTCTTACCAACTGCCTAACACACTTACCATAAATGTTTCATACATTAATTAACCCTTTTCGGTCTTTAACCTATGTTTCAAAGTAAGGCGAGGGGAAAAGTTTCGTTCGCGAAACGCCGTTACTTGAAACGGTCGTTTCTCCTAAACCGTGCATCAGAATCGAACGAACTACATATCAAAACGAAGCTCGTAACATGAGCTATCTAAACATGGCAGTGGTCATATTCTAGCAGGGGGTTCTCGGGTCCTAATGCTATGCACAAAAACAGTCCAAAGAGAATCGGACGTTACGACGGCTATGTTTACGCGATTACCAATATTTATACCACTCCAATTCTTTACCAATTCACTACAAACCACCCAACCATCATCAATACATCAAACACAACTTATATCAAGGCAAAGTCAGTCCATAATCTCAAGGTTTTCCAACTTATTCAACCGCAAACATGATCTACTAACCATAACTTAAGATTCATTAACCATTAACCAAGATTCATATCCAAAATCACCACAAATCCAACCAAACTATCTAACATACATGGATCTTGCTATACATACATGGATATTTCTATATATACATTAATCCATCCATAAACTCATAAAAACTCAAAGTTCAAACTATAAGTTAAAGGTGAAAGTTGTTTATACCTCCTTGAAGCTTCCTAACACAACCCAAGAGCTTTGAATGCCTAAAAGAACCTTGATCCTTGCTTGTATAACCTTAATCTTTTATAAAATTTCAAGAAAACTAAAGTTATTTCTTGAAGGTTACTATTCACCATCTTCTTCCTTGATTTATTGGAAGAGATTGTGAAGGAATTAGGAGCTTAAACTTATAGCATATCCATATCTATGTACAAGGAAGCTTAGATAATTACCTTGTGATTTAACAATGCTTGGAACTTGATTTTTGAAATTCTTGCCCTTGAAAAAGATGAAAAGCCGAGAGCAAGATGATGAGAATGAAATGATTTTGTGTTTTTTGATTTGTTTGGCTTAGCTTGGTTGTTTTTTTGTTTTGTTTTTGGTTAATTACCTTAATAACCTTATATTTGTGTGGTTATAAACCAACCACACCTCCTCCTTCCCTATGTCATGCTTACATCACATTGCTATGTCATCCTCCCTTCCTTGTCCTCTTCTCATTGGTTGGGTGACATCACTTCCTCTAATCCCTTTGCTTAACTTCCTAATTGTTTGCCTAATGACCGCTGATCTGTTATACGGTTCGCTTAACTTTCATTTTCGTTTATCGTTTGAGGGATCATACCCGGGATCTTATTACTTAGGTTCCCTTAACCTTTCTCAATATATTATATTCCTTTTATGATCCTCTCCTATAATCCTTTAATTTAAATCCTTTTTATCCTGTTACCTTATACTCAATTCTCTCCGTATCTAGTGGATTTTCGGGAAAAATCAAAGTGTTCGGATTTGGATTCTGACGATCTTTACATACACTTATATCCCATATAAAGTACTAATAAAATCTCAGAATATCCATATCAGAACCCCTACATAGTGTGGCATGAAAAGTTTTCTCATTCAGCAAAAACACTATTCATAAGGGTTTCAAAAATTTCCCAAAAATTGGGGTTATTACAGTCTCCCCTCCTTAAAAGGATTCCGTCCCGGAATCAGATAGAAATGAATAGGGATACTTTCTTAGTATTGCACTTTCTAACTCTCAAGTCAATTTTCCCATATTGTGGTTCTACCATCAAACTCTGACTAGTTTGATAACCCTTCACCTAAGCACTTGTCCCTTTTCGATCTATAACCCTTTCTGGTTGCTCCATATAGGTTACGTCGGGTTGCATGTCTATGCGCTCATATGCCTCTATTTATCTGTCATCTGAATTACACTTCCTTAACATTGATACGTGAAACACGTTATGACCTGCTACATGTTCGGGGTTAGGGCTAGCTCATATGCTAACTTCCCAAACGTCTTAATATATCCAAGGGTCCAACAAATTGTAGTCTTAGCTTTCCTTTCTTTCCGAACCTCATCAATCCTTTCCAAGGGATACCTATAACATTACTAGGTCCCCTATTTCATACTCTTTATCCTTTCGTGTCAAATCAACATACTTATCATGTCCATCTTGGGCTACTACCAGCCGTCCTCTGATTAGATCTATCATATCCTTGGTCCTTTGGACTACTGCGGGTCCGAGCATCTTGCGCTCTACAACTTCATCCTAACATAAGGGAGATCGACATTGTCTTCCCTCAAGGATCTCATAAGGCGATATCTCAATACTGACATATGATCTATTGTCATAAGAAAACTCAATCCGCGTTATGTGATCATTCAAATTTCTTTCAAGTCTATTGCACAGACTCTCATTATAGCTTCTAGATTTATAGTTTTTGCTTCTTAATACCCATTCTTTTCCAGTTCGTAATCGCTACTACCTTCCGTTCCTAATATTATACTGGTTATACTTTTGCTCGCTAGCGTTCTATAACCATTTAATAACCACGTCAACCTTAGTATCACGAATGTGTTTCCATTCCGAATACTACCACAACTTTACTACTCCTTTTTCAGCTGCTTCTATCTTTGGAAGCTTGATCAATCATATAGAAGTAAAGGAATTTGTTGAGAGATCACTATGATCATGAACACTTGTTATATCGCATAGTTAGTACAGAAGGTGGCCAGCCTTTAGTACTTGACAAGCAATTAAACAATAGATGGTATCCTACTAGGCTTCTATCACACAAATAGATAGTCATTCGGCAATACCTCCCCTTTCTGGAAGGGTTGTTCTTCTCAGCTTACATGTAATGAAAAGAAGAGAAAAGAACGAACTGAAGAGAATTATATATTCATAAAAAAATTTATTGCCATAAAATATCTGGCTTGGAATCTACCTCTGAACTATAGAGGTTTGTCATAGGAGAACAAAACATATACATATTTATATCAACATTAAGCATTATAGCCTCGTATTTCCCATGCCTAAATATTTTCGCTATCCCGTCCATCATTCTATGGACCCACACTCTTCCTTGAGCTTATACATAATCACCTTTGAAACTCCCTCGACATCGAAAATCGAATCTGGGATCTCATTCTATACATCATCGTTACTAGAATTCTATGCTTGCACCGCAACCTTCCTCGTATAATAATACGACTCTCTATTGATAAGAAAGAATAATTATTCACTAGGTAGATACTCTACTTAATTAGTCTATCAATGATAACTTATACACTACCACGACCCGATTAGTGGTACTCAATCTCAACACCCATTCCAATACAACTCTCACGGTTGTAATCAGCTCATTACTCACAGAATCATTGCTGCCTTACTATGGTCCACCACTGACCTACTGTAGTCATTCATTTTCCATGAAGTCTTAATAGCTAACCATACGGAGTCTATCCATGTCGTATCAAATCATTCTAAGGAGGTAATATAATCACCATTCCTGATTCATGAAGAACACTCCTGATCCTGACATACATACATGACATGAAGCAGATAAAATTGCAAAAGAGTTTCGCTCAAAGCAACGATAGCAGGTTAATACCATTCTTAATCATATGCCTTCAATAGAAGACTTAACTCAAAGGTTTGTTTGGTCCTTTTTGAAACATGGTCCTGGATTATCTCAAGATAGGACCTTCTAAGATAGATAGCCCGTTCATGGCGATTACACAAATTAAACCTTTACCAACTACTATTACGGTTGGGTATTGCACAGTCATCAGAAGGAATGTCAATCTTCCAAACCATAATTCAACCTTCACATTTTTAACCATCATCACTGTATTCTTTTGGCACACGCGCCTATAACTTTTCCTTTTACCGTTAAAGTGTCGGCCACCTCTTTGGCCTTTCCTGATAGTAATAGTTCCTTACAGTCAATGTCTTTTAACCACCTTCAACTAAATTTTCTACCTCATTTCAATCACAGCTTATGTGAAGATGTTTTCCTTAAAATCTGATAAGAAAAAAAAAATCACCATTTTTCCATAAGTTATTGCCTCAATCTTTAGAGGTTAATCACTGTCATGACTGACTCTCAATCATAATTAGAACATCTTTTATCTTAAGTCCTAATTGCCCTGAATAATTTCGACCATTACTGGTTTGATTCATACTTTCTCGTGGTTTAACACGTGCCCCACTTGGCAACATTATAATTACGTCATATTCCCTTTATCAACATTTCTATTCTTGAGAATTTCGAATATTTCCTTTCTCCTTGTAAAACCTCTAAGGTTATCCTTCAATCGTTCCTCCTGTATTCCCTATATACAGGGCATATCAAAATACCATTTACTAATACTAGAACCATTGTCTATATACTTCTGAAAAATTTCTCCACTGATCCTTAAAGGTTATTATTATCTTAATCCTTTCCAATTCATACTGTCAAAACTCATACTATCCCTATTAAGGGTGACATGCCAACCTTTATGCAGTCCCCTAGGATTCATTTTAAGTTACCAATGTTCTATCCTTAATTCCACCTTTAAAAGGTACCTGCATCCTTCCATGGATAAATCAAGTCATATATCCTTGATAGATTATCTTATTCATCATTCCCACCTCGATAGTCTATACCTAACTTCATAATAGCATCCTTATTCAAATTGAGGTCAATCCATATGGCCTCCAAAAGATAACAATGGTCATCCGCTTTTCTTTCCTGATTTGGTAATGATCACATGGATGATCTGGAAGATATTGGTCGTGTTCAACGTGAACTTCTTCTTAATAAATCCTTATTTACTTTTGTTGTTTATCTCAACAGTCATCTCAATGTTGGGATATCTTTCATACCTGGCGTCTCCCTTCCTGGGTATCAAGCCACCGGTCTTACACTTCACATTCTTGAAGGTCACTTCCTTCATCCAATTTTCTTAATTTCTTACTTTCTTGTCTCCTCAGTCTATCCGCGTCTCATTGTTTATCCTTCGAACTATCTCAATGTTTCCTCGAATCCTCCCAACTTAAAGGGGATAAAATATATGCACCTCTTATGCCTTCAACCGTCAACTTTAACTCATGGTGAATCACCCTCATCCTGACGATCATATACTTTTCTATTTCTATTAATATGAGTCTTTAGGGTTTCCTCATACCCAACTCCCTTATCATTCCTCAAACTCTGTTGCCTTTATATTCCTTTCCACCTCAATTCCTTTTTATTTTCCTTTCTCTTATCATTATTTCATGAACCAACACAACATAAGCATTGATTTCAAATATCCCGTCATTCTGGATTCGTGTCCTCAGAACGAATCTTGATAACTTTTACAACTTAGATTCATAATTCATCATACTTGTCCGCCTTTGTTCTGGCTCTAAAGCTTTTACACTATCTCCATAACCTTGGGAATTACTTTCCCGAAAACAATTGACTAAACTTTAATCAGTTTATTATAATCTCTGGCTCCATGCCTTTCTTGGTCTTTCACCAGCGGGTGGTCTCTCTCTTAGGAGGGTAAGTGACAAAAATAGTCTTTTGTGATTCGTCAATCATTTAGAATCTCAAATAATTCCTATATTTCCTTTAGCCAGGCTCTTGCCTCGGCTGGGTCAGCTTGTTCCATGGAACTCTGAGAGCTTAGCGACTTAAAGGTCCTGAAAGAATTTCTCACCGCACTGTCTCCTCAGGGTGGTGGTTGGGGATAATAGTCTAAGTTCTTTTTAGACAGGTCCATGAATTTCCGTATAGGAGTACCGTCTCGGGTCTCCTTTCCTTACTCGACTTTCTGTTTCCTTAGTATGAAATGTTTCATCCTACTCCCCATAATTGGGTTCATCTTTTAATTTAAAATCCTTATTTTCCACTCCATTATGTCATGGGTTCCTTCTATCTTGATGGTGACCTCCCTGACTATCACGTTCAGGGTTTACTCTAAATCTTATTCCTCAAACTATGGCTCTCATCTAAGTTCTCATCCTTACGCTCTTGAACTTTCGGAACCCAAATTCTATAGGAATACCTCATTATTCCCTTATCATCTTTCTCGATATTAATCTTTTATCTAATTGTTGGCTCCCTGCCTTCATTCATAACTTTTTCTGGCACAATATGATCTTTTCCAATAATTCGGGCTGTATTGCAATCTCAAACAGCTTTTCGGTACCGGCTCCGGTTACCTTCACTTCTATTTCCATTTTCTCAAAATCTCTTATAAACTCTCCAAAAGACATTATCACCTTGAGTCTCTCCTTTTTACTAAGGGCATCAGCCACCATATTGGCTTTCCCCGAATGATAAAGAATCTCCCAATCATTATTCTTGATTAGCTCTAACTGCCTCCTCTGGCATATGTTGAGCTCTTTCTACGTGAAAATGTACTAGAGCACTTATGGCTTAGGTAATTCTCGCACTTCTCTCCATACAAGTAGTGCCTCCAATCTTTAGGGTAAAACTATTGCCATGAGCCTAAGCTCATGGGCGGGGATATCGAATTTCATATTACCTTAATTGTCTTGACATGTACGCGATTACCTTACCGTGCTGCATAAGCACGCACCCTAAGCCCTTGTGCGAAGCGTCACTATACTTCACAAAATCTCCTTTTCCATCCGGCAACGCCAGCATAGGGGCCATCACCAACCTCTGCTTCAGTTCTTGAAAGCTGTTCTCACATTTCTCTGTCTATTCAAACTTCTCATTCTTATGAGTAAGCCGCGTCAAAGGGGCTACTATCTTTACAACTTGAACGAACCTCCGGTAGTGACCGGCCAATCCTACCTCTGGTAGTCGACCAAACCATGGTCATCAATTCATCAGTGGTCCTTTATCCAATCCTGTCAGGATCCTCCATGGGATCCTCCTCAACAACTATCCCTTCTAGGACAACATCCTCAACCGCTAAATCCTCAATATCAACATCATCCGGTCCTGCATTAGGACACTCTATCGGATCCACAATCCGATCTCTAATTAGTAATAAAATATCATCGCGATGTTGCTCCTCAACCTCAGGGTTCGGAGCCCCGCTACCATACACGATAACGAACTACGCTCCTATCATGATATTTATAAGGGTTCCCATAAGGGTTTTAACTGTCAGTGCTACATTTGGTAGCCCGACTATGAACTTGGCAAGAGTTCTTATTATCTTAGTTAACTTATTATCTTAACGTCCCATCATCTCTGAGGTTTATAACGCTTAGCTCTGATACCATTTCTGTAACACCCCCAGATCCGGGGTCGGGGATCCGGGTCGTCACGAGTTCCACTTCCCTTAACAACACCCAATCTTAATAAACAATCAACTACTCTTTACTGTGACCCCACAATATACACACACACACCACAAGTTATAGTCTCAGAGATGAATATCCAAAAATAATCACAAGTCGTTTTATTCCACAATTAAGTCAATACACCTTAAAAAGGTTTCTGAATAAATTTACATTTCTTTGCCATTATTATAATTCATAATATACCTAAGTCTGGTACATTACTAGTTGAAAACTTAGCCTATTGGTAATTTCTACCTCAGCTACAGCGGCCTGAACGCTTCCGGAAAGCTGCGGAACGTTTCCTATCCGCTTGCGAATTGGGAGCTTGGTCCTGTTCACCTTGTCTATCTGATGTTGTGTGATGAAAGAAGAAAGCAAGGGTGAGCAGCAAGCCCACCAAAATAATATGTATAATGATTTACAATATATGAGCCTACTCATAATACTCATGAAAGTCTTGGTCAAAAGAAATAAACCAAGTTTGATATCTTAATGCGATGAAGTCGCAAAATATTCAGTATATATATATATATACATATATACTTTTCAAAATATTGGAAGTCCTCTTCCATGCACAATATACACAAAGTCCCAGTGTATAACTGTATAAAAAAAATATCGTTGCAAGGTGATCTCATATATCTAACCTTGTCTCAACGTTTTTCTGAAAATCTTTGTCATTCATAAGACAATTATTAATTATATATAAGTTTAAAAGATGAAGTTACAAGATACCCCAATATACTTATATCTTTCCCAAATACTACTTGAACTACCACCGTTCAAGTTATAATTAGCTTCAAAAGTTCATCACATAGATGAGACTATAAGGCAAGATTTGAATAGATTAAATCTTTAAAATATTATCAAAATAAAATGAAGTTACGAGATACTTCATTTGATGTAAACATCATTTTGAAAACTTGACCCTGCCAACACTCAACAATCGCCCAACCGTAGCCTTTCTATCGAAGTGCTCTGGGTAGTGTTGCAGAAATTATCCAATTGGATGATGAACTCATTACGGGAGTTTGCCGCGCCAGGAAGACCACTTACGATGATCAGTCGTAGTAGTACAACCCCACCATTTTCTACATGTAGAGGAGAACCTGTCGGATTTACTTGTCAACCGAACACTGAACTCCTAAGGAATGGACCGCCTTAGCGGAACTTCCAGGCCATTTGGGCCAATATAATAAGGCTGGGCCGGCGCTACTCGACCACTTACGCCACTCCTAGTTCAGATGAAATCCATGACTCTGAAACGTAAAGCTCGTTTCCCCCTTTCCCTAAGTAGAAACTTGTTGATACGGCTCCACCAAGAAGTCGTACCTAGTTGGAAAGGAAAACTCACCGATATTTCCCAGGAGATGCCTGTTAATGGATTAACTTGTTCCAAGAATTTTACTTCCCGAATATTGGGTAAGTAATCAAAAACTCTTTTACCAAGACAGCAACCTTGATGCGAATATAAAACACACCACCGAGCCGGATCCCCCAGGTTTTGAGCGAGTATTTAAATCCCCTTTTTAAAAGGAAGATCTTAAATATAAAAATAGTTTTGGGATCCGCTCTAACTTTTGAAAATCATTTTAAAGACTCGAAAACACTTTAAAGAGTGTTTGGAGTAAAACTGATTTAATGAAGTAAATCAGTCCCCAGAATATTTAGAAAATGTCTGAATATTATTATTTAAATAATATTCCCATAAAAATAATCTTTATAAAATAATTGAAGTAGAAGTATTAAAACTTATACTTGAAATGAATAGCAAATAATCAAAGATATACTTATACGAAAGTAATATCTTTATTTGAATAATCAAAAATAAGTTTGATTATCGACACCTTATTCTTTAATAAAATAAAGAATATAGCTCAGCAAATAATCGGAGTCATAGATCCTCAAATGAATATTCAAATAATATTCAATAAATAAAATAAGCTGAGTCATAATACCTCGAATGAATATTATAAATAATATTCATTAAATAAAATAATAGAGTCATACATCCTCAAATGAATATTCAAATAATATTCAATAAATAATGTAAAGGAGTCATACGCCTTCGAATAATATTCGAAATAATATTCAATAATAAAATAAAGTTAAAGTTATCGAATAAACCTTATTCGATTAATAGTTTTAAAAACTATATCCATATATATATATATAAATAAATATATATATATATATACTCGGGAACATCGACTCCCGGTTTAGAAATATGTTCACCTTTTATCCCCTATACTAAGGGTATACGCAACTACTTGCTTATTTCTAGCATAGGTATTATGCAACTATAAGCATTGAAATCAACAGATAGATAACCAGATTACGAAACAGACATGCATATATACCATATCAGCATGCTCCAATATATCGCAAAATTTGCTAATAACAATCATGCACTATCACAAGATAATGCATATACATATATTTACATCACAACAACAGTATATCGGGTAGAAAACTTGCCTGAGCGACTGGGGTTACGAATGGCTCGGGACGAGTCTGGTAACCTATAAACAACAAGTAAGTTGGAATTAAACCAAAGTCACTTGTAAATCTATACTTTAACTAACTTAGACTCTAATGCTTGTTTTGCGCTCACTGATTCGCTTAAGTCACTCGGGTACCCTCGGCTCCACCATTTTTAATAATTTAACCTTTACGAGTTTTAAAGCGATTCCTTCGCGAGTGTCTTACCAACTGCCTAACACACTTACCATAAATGTTTCATACATTAATTAACCCTTTTCGGTCTTTAACCTATGTTTCAAAGTAAGGCGAGGGGAAAAGTTTCGTTCGCGAAACGCCGTTACTTGAAACGGTCGTTTCTCCTAAACCGTGCATCGGAATCGAACGAACTACATATCAAAACAAAGCTCGTAACATGAGCTATCTAAACATGGCAGTGGTCATATTCTAGCAGGGGGTTCTCGGGTCCTAATGCTATACACAAAAACAGTCCAAAGAGAATCGGACGTTACGACGGCTATGTTTACGCGATTACCAATATTTATACCACTCCAATTCTTTACCAATTCACTACAAACCACCCAACCATCATCAATACATCAAACACAACTTATATCAAGGCAAAGTCAGTCCATAATCTCAAGGTTTTCCAACTTATTCAACCGCAAACATGATCTACTAACCATAACTTAAGATTCATTAACCATTAACCAAGATTCATATCCAAAATCACCACAAATCCAACCAAACTATCTAACATACATGGATCTTGCTATACATACATGGATATTTCTATATATACATTAATCCATCCATAAACTCATAAAAACTCAAAGTTCAAACTATAAGTTAAAGGTGAAAGTTGTTTATACCTCCTTGAAGCTTCCTAACACAACCCAAGAGCTTTGAATGCCTAAAAGAACCTTGATCCTTGCTTGTATAACCTTAATCTTTCATAAAATTTCAAGAAAACTAAAGTTATTTCTTGAAGGTTACTATTCACCATCTTCTTCCTTGATTTATTGGAAGAGATTGTGAAGGAATTAGGAGCTTAAACTTATAGCATATCCATATCTATGTACAAGGAAGCTTAGATAATTACCTTGTGATTTAACAATGCTTGGAACTTGATTTTTGAAATTCTTGCCCTTGAAAAAGATGAAAAGCCGAGAGCAAGATGATGAGAATGAAATGATTTTGTGTTTTTTGATTTGTTTGGCTTAGCTTGGTTGTTTTTTTGTTTTGTTTTTGGTTAATTACCTTAATAACCTTATATTTGTGTGGTTATAAACCAACCACACCTCCTCCTTCCCTATGTCATGCTTACATCACATTGCTATGTCATCCTCCCTTCCTTGTCCTCTTCTCATTGGTTGGGTGACATCACTTCCTCTAATCCCTTTGCTTAACTTCCTAATTGTTTGCCTAATGACCGCTGATCTGTTATACGGTTCGCTTAACTTTCGTTTTCGTTTATCGTTTGAGGGATCATACCCGGGATCTTATTACTTAGGTTCCCTTAACCTTTCTCAATATATTATATTCCTTTTATGATCCTCTCCTATAATCCTTTAATTTAAATCCTTTTTATCCTGTTACCTTATACTCAATTCTCTCCGTATCTAGTGGATTTCCGGGAAAAATCAAAGTGTTCGGATTTGGATTCTGACGATCTTTACATACACTTATATCCCATATAAAGTACTAATAAAATCTCAGAATATCCATATCAGAACCCCTACATAGTGTGGCATGAAAAGTTTTCTCATTCAGCAAAAACACTATTCATAAGGGTTTCAAAAATTTCCCAAAAATTGGGGTTATTACAACTTAGGCCTTGGAAGGCTGGGATTCTTCGGAACCACTATCCGAAGTCTCCTCGGATGTCTCTTTGGTCGGTCCCTCGGAAGTCCCCTCGGAAGTATCCGCAGAGGTTCCCTCGGAACTATCTTCGGACGCTTTGGATGCTACAGGAGATGCTGGTTTAGGAGACGCTGTCTTTGGAGGCTCTTCTACCTTGGCCTTCCTTATAACAGGCTCAGGCTTCTCCTCAGAAGAAGATTTCTCCTCTTCAGAGCTGGACTCAAGCTCCTTCCTCTTTTGCCCTTGGCCTTGACTCCCCGATGGGCCGTCCTTGATCAAATCGGCAAGCTTATCTACAACGCCCCCAAGTGCTGGAACTCGCACAGGACAAGGGAAGGAAGACTGTTCAAGGACTTCTGGAAACTCGTCCTGAATAGCCTCCACAGCGGCATCCCAGCCTTCCTTATAGCTGACTGGATGAAGGAGGGCATCATGCTCCACCATTAAATCCTTGAATTCCTGAGTATCCATCCAACCGTCAAAGACCTTGTCCTTTTGATCTTGAGGATAACATTCTCAGCCCGGGCCGTTTCCAAGTCAGAAGTTGATGAGGCAAGTTGGGCTTCAAGGGCCTCTATTCTTTGGTTGGCCTCCTCCAGCTTTTTGTTCGCATCCTCGAGGCCAACTTTCCAAGCCTTGGCTTGGTGAATCGCCCCTTGAAAATGGGCGTTCGCCTACAAGATACAAGGCAAAAAACTATGAATGGCAAAGGAAAAAGACGTACCGTCGCCAAAGCCTGAGCTCTGAAAAGCTCGTTAGCCTTCAAGTCCTGTTGAAGGACAAAGTCTTGGTAGTCAACCGGGGAAATGGAATGCATGGACCATTCCTTGGCAAGCGTCGTGTTGCCAACAATCAAATCCTTGCCCCGGATTCCCCAAGCAGGTTGGAAGTAAGACCCTGGTTTTTATTTGGTACGTAAAACTTGGTTGGGGCCTTCCTCGCCTGGTTTCTTTTCCTGGAGTAGGAAATCCGGGAAACGATCCCCAAGGCGCGGGTCTTTAAAGACCTTTCCAGCACGCTTCATCCTGGTCATTTCCAGGTCTTTAGGCTTTGTAGCCTCCTCAATCTTCTCAGCCACTGCAACAAATAAGATAAGTGAGTTGAGAAATTAGCAAAGTGGAAAATGGAAGAAATAAAGATAGCTAGAGAAGGAAGGAAACATACTCTTTTTAGGAATGGGAGAAAGGCCGCGTTCTACAAGAACGGTCTCCCTGATAAGATCCCAAGAATGGGAAGTCCCATTATCTTGAGTAAGGAGGTTGAAAGCTCTGATCTCCTCCTCAGACAAAACTATATCATTAGGGCTCCCATCTACGGGTAGCCCAAAAGACGAGCGAAATAGGGTGCCCCAATCGCCACCCTCCCAAATGACGTACATAAAATCTTTCTTCCACCCCAAATTGTTGTCAGGGATGGACTTCCCATTCACTATGTGGGGAACGGTTGGGCGCTGGTTTAAAGAAACCCACCCCGGATTCTTGTCAGGTTTATTCTTGAACTGGAAAATCTTTCTGAAAACAGCAACAGAGGTAGGAACATTGTGCTTGGCGCATTGCGACAGATAGCACAGAATCAACCTCCAAGAGTTAGGACGGAGTTGGCAAGGGCTGATGCCCACATCAGCTAACAAAACAGGGATAAATGGGTGAAAGGGGAGTCTGATACATGCCCTTAGAGTATCCCTGTAGACGCATAGTGCGTCCTTCCTCCACTGACAGGCCCTGTCGGCCGGACCTGCAAGAACTAGCTTGAAAGGATCCTTGATTTTAAAACAACCACTCAACTTGTCCAGCTCTTTTGGATCTCGCAAGGTGCCGATATGGTCGTGCGCGTCTAGATGCGCATCAGACGGGTACTCGTCCCCTCGGGTGTTGATCATATCGATCAAGGAAGTGTACCTTGATCGAATGGGGAATTCATTGGACTTTCTGGTCACATTCATCTTGGCCAAACGAGTCATTTTCTTATCAGCCATCTGAAAAAAGGGCACATAAGGAGACAATTTTAAAACGCAAACTATGCAAAAACAAGCACAAAAAGAAAAAGGGAGAAGTGTTACCTGAAGTAATGCTCCTAAAAAAAGGCTTTGGGGCTTAAAATACTCCGACCTACTGTTATTTCTCTGAGATTCTTAACAGAAGAAAAAAGAAGGAGAATTTAGAAATCAGAAAGTGAGGAGCAATAGACTCTACTCACTCCTTTATATAGGAGAAAAAGTGAAGTTGAAGGGACAAGAAGCCCAGTAAAGATAAAGGCCCAAAGAAAAAAGCCCAGAAATGGAACATTCCAGAATATTCTAAGGAATTCCAAAGAAATTAAATAAAAATTTCCGAGAATTCTAGAGAATTCTAAAGAAGGTGTTTTAATATATTAAAGCCCAGATTAATAAGAGG
The DNA here is from genome assembly GCF_009905375.1 of Apium graveolens. Classification (NCBI taxonomy): domain Eukaryota; kingdom Viridiplantae; phylum Streptophyta; class Magnoliopsida; order Apiales; family Apiaceae; genus Apium; species Apium graveolens. The sequence continues at coordinate 95,236,438 of NC_133650.1, read as the reverse complement.
CCCAAATCCAATTAAGATTTGGAAAATAGAAGGCCCAAATCCAATTAAGATTTGGAAAATAGAAGGCCCAAATCCAATTAGGATTTACAAAAATAGAAGGCCCAAACCAAAGCCCTAAAAAAGATAAGGCCCAAAACAAGGCCCAATCCAAATTGGATGAGAATGAAGCCCAATAAGACCAGGATTGAGGTCGAATTTCAAGTCGTGAATTTTTCTCGAATTCTTTCGAACAGACACCCAAAAATTACGGGTATACTAGACCAGGATTGAGGTCGAATTTCAGGTCGTGAATTCTGTTTGAATTCTTTCGAACAGACACCCAAAAATTGCGGGTATAATAGACCAGGATTGAGGTCAAATTTCAGGTCGTGAATTATGTTCAAATTCTTTCGAACGGACACCCAAAAATTACGGGTATAATAGAACAGGATTGAGGTCGAAAGCCAGACCAGGATTGAGGTCGAATTCCTGAATCAAGCATAATATTTTTCAAGAATGGGTGTAGAAACCTAGACTAAAATCCAGGTCGAAGAGTCCCGATAAGGATATAAATCCTTGCAGATTAGCCTCAAAGGGACCTAGAAGGATAAGGAATCAGTTTCCTACTATTTAGGACTCCAAAGTCCATTCTAATTCTGAGACTTGGCTACCAAGTCTCCTATACCAAGTCCAATTCAAGGACCACCAACATCTATATAAGGGGTCTCACCCCACAAATCATAACTACATTTTTTGGCTTGATTCTCTAATTCACAGAGATACGCAGGCATCTCGTAAAGGCAGAGTAAAGCTACGAAATACTAGAGCAGCCATTAAAGGCCTTGAGATCCCGAACCTTAGCAATAAATACAGCAAATAATAACCTTAATTTTTATCCATAACAAGTTGGTACCTGTGTTTTTGATGAGGATGACTCTCCTTGCCCCAAGGCCATGAGTGTATAGTTTCCTACTTCCTCATCATCATTATCTGAATCATCCCAACTCTTTCCTTCTATAATATAAGATTTACCCTGTTGTTTTCTTAGAAGAGCCTCATACTTTGCCTCCAATTTAAATAGGCCTTGTCCTTTTTCACTTTCTTTGGCTTTCTACATTTTGTGATAAAGTGACCCAATTCATCACAATTAAAATTTCTAATTTTTGATCTATCAACAGATCCAATCTTGTAGCCACTTTTTCCACCAGAGTTGTACTGAGTTTTTCCTTTCCAACTGATGTCCTTGTTGAATGTCTGTCCTTTGTTTTTAAAGAACTTTGGCTTCTTTACTCTAATGTTAGAGAATTTCCTTGCTAAGTAAGCCATGGGTTGATCTAATTCATCCAGTTCATCCAAGGTATAGAATTCATCTTCTTCAAGTTCAAGAATAACTTGCATCTGTGGTTTCTTGTTCTTTTGCTCATTACTTGAAACAACAGGAGTCTGAATTTCTAGTTCATCATCAGATGACTGGCTGTCATTAACAACTAGTGCACTTGATCCATCAAAAATGTGCCCTTGACCAGCTCTTAAAGATTTTCTTTGGATCATTTCTAGTTTATAGGTTTTTAAAATATCATATAAAACCTCTAGTCTCTCCCTTCTCTTATAGCTGAAATCTTCTATTCTAGATGGTCAGGAAGGGTGAGCAAAAACTTCAAGTTAACCTTCTCAGCTTCATAGTATTTGTCATGAAGCTGTAAGTCATTAATCAACTTATTGAATCTTTCAAAAACATCAGTTATACTCTCATTTGGTTTAGCAATAAAACCCTCATACTGAGATACCAAGGTCCTCCTTTTATTTGACCTAACTTCCTCTGTTCCCTCACATAAAATTTCTATTTTCTCCCAGATCTATTTGGTTTTGTCACAATTGTTAATGTTATTGTACATTACATTGTCAAGTGACTTTATCAGAATTAGTTACAAGCCACTATCCAGAGGGACTTTCTCCTTTTCAATCTCTGAGTACTTTGAGGGATCCTTAGAAGCATAATTAGTTGGGATGACCATGTCTCCATCTGTAGATTCTTCAACTCTTTCCATGGGAGTGAAAGGGCCATTCTTGAGAATATGGACATATAATGGGTTGGCCATCTTTATAAACAACAACATCTTCTTTTTCCATAATGTATAGTTGGTTTTGTCAAAGGTTGGTACCTTGATACTACTTAGCTTTTGTGTATTCATTCTTCCAAGATCTTTAATCTGTTTGCATTTAGATTTTGCTCTGATACCACTTGTTAGGTAATGACTACAACCCAAAGGGGGGGTGAATGTGTTTTGGATATTTTTAAGGCTTTTGAATGTTTGTTACTTGGTTGACAAAGCAGATTAGAAATACAGTAATATTATGTTAGCTGAAATAAAATAGTTCACACAATATATGAAAACTAACTTAATTTTGTATTAAAATTAAGCTAGTATTTTGCTACAAATCCTGGGTTCTTTGTAAGTAAAGAACTCTGCTTCTTCCTTGAGAGATTTACAAGAAAAACTAGATCTATTTGATACAGTACTTAAAAGCAAAGGACCAGTGTTTACTTTACAGATTAGTAAACATTGGTTTACACAACATGCAATAATATGTACCATGTACTAAACCCTTCTTTAAGTTATCTCTAAAGCTTTCCATTTCTGGCTTAGTGTATCTTTGCAAATCGTGTAGGTATGTGACTTTCCTTTGTCAGTTTATCTTGGCCTTTGATCTTGCACTCTTCAAGCTTCTTTTGTAGACTTTTCAATCTAAGTGATTAGATCGTTTGTTGATTGATAATCTTGAATATTTAGCTTGTCTGCATTCTGTACTTGAGGTTCATATCGAGATCTCTAGTTTGGTGCATAGAGAACTGACATCTCGATAAGTATAATGGCTTATCGAGATCTATTAGATCTCTATAAATATTTTGACTTGTCGAGGTCTCTGAGTTCTCTATAAGTGAACTTGACTTGTCGAGGTCTCTGAGTTCTCAATAAGTGAACTTGACTTGTCGAGGTCTCTAAAATTCTGCATGTAGAAATGACTTGTCGATATCTCTAAGATCTCGATAAGCATTTTGACTTGTCAATATCTCTGAGATCTCTAGTGAGAAAATTGACTTGTCGATATCTCCAATCTTCATATCTTCATTTTAACTTGTCGATATCTCTGAGTTCTCTATATGCAAAATGACTTGTCGATATCTCAAATCTTCATATCTTCATTTGACTTGTCGATAAATCTGAGACTTCTCCATAAGCCAATTTAGACTTCTCGATACGTTATTCTGGAGTTCTCGAATGACTTCTTCATATGACTTGATCTGTGACTTGTAGATATCTTGACTTAGAAATTTTTTCCCAAAACAGATTTATTCAACTCCAAGCTTCTTCACAATTTCTCTGAGGCATGATCTTCTTGATCTTCTTCCACAGTTTATTCTTAGGCTTGATACTGTTTACAGAAAAATACTCAAGTCTAATCTTTCAGATTTTTACAGACTCAAGTAATACAATACAAAATACAAATTTAGATTATTATATAACTAATTCTTAGGGCTATCAATTTGACTTAGTCTTGTTATGATACAGGCATGTCTTGCATAATAATCTACCCCAATTTGTGAGAAGATTGTTCATCACAAATTCATGTTTGGTAACAAGACTAACCCCAAGTTACAATAAGATAATTAAAAGTTTACCTAAAAATTGAGAGAAATACAAGTACAACTTTTATACATTGAGTGGTTACATGAGTTTGATAAGTACATTCATTACATGAAATCTTCATAGCCTGGCTCTTTTCTAATAAGGTCTTTAAGATTTACTAGCACTTGAAGTTCCTCTTTGATTTCAGTCCCTCTTAGAGCTTCCACAAGCTTGAGCCACTCATTCAATGAATAACCATTCAAGTAACCAGCTTTGAATCTGAAAATCTGCCAACCTTTATATTCCAAAAGTATCTATCCTTAGAAATTCTGCTCAACCCCTTTGCCTTGAGCTTATTTGATCTTTGTTCAAGTCTTGTAATTTCTTCTGCATACTTTCTATATTTTTCTTCCTTTTTAGCCTTTGCTTTTGCATTTACTTCATCCCTTTCTCTCACCCATACAGACAACACTGCCTTCCAAGCCCTTGTTATTGTGTCCTTATCCTTCATCAAGCTAATCACTCTTTTGAATTATGTGGTTGAAAGTGTATCCATTAAGTTACTTCCAAGTAGAGTAAAGGTGCCATCCTGGTAATATATTATGACTTCTGTGTAGGATACAACCCAGAATTTGACTATTTATTCAGCTAATTGTTGAAAGTAGTCATCATCTGTAATGCACCAATTTAGTGGCAGAAAATTAGTTTGATCAAAACAGTTCCAGATAGCCCTCTCAGTAACTTGCAATTGCTTTGGTTTTCTCCCAACAGTCTTGTAATGAGTTTTGATTGGTGTCTTGAATGAAGGTAGGTTTATGATTTTCTTCAAGGTGGATTGGCTACATGTGATTGGTATTTTGAGTAGGGTGTTTGCAGTTGGCTTGTACAAAAACTTGGGCTTAGTGGTTAAAGATATTTGAATATTTGAGCTTGAAGGTTTAATGGATTGAGCATGTTGGATTTGAATTGACTGGACATTTTTCTTTGTTCCTGAACCATCCTCCTTCTTCTTTCTTCTTCTTTCATCACCCTTCTTCTCATCATTTCCCGTCTTCTTAGCATCTCTTTTCTTATCATCTTTTTCTATGTCAGTTACCTTAGAGGATTGACTTGTATTTGAGCCAGAAGGTTTTTGTTTATCTTTCTCTTGCTCATCATCATCCAAGTCATCCTTATTGAATTGTGTTTTGGGCAACCTGGCTTTAGGATCTCTCAGATATCTCCCCAAAATCTTAATCATCTCTTCATCTTCACTAGTCTTGTTCTTTTTAGTCTTCAACTCAGTTTCCAAGGTCATTATTAGCTTCTTGTGTTCCATGATACAATGTCTAGGAACAAGAAAGTTCTTGAGTTGTTTGGTGGATGGACAGAAGTATGCCACTCCCTTTCTTGGCTGGAGATATGCTTCTGGAAAAGCAGCTTCTTGAGCTTTTTTAAGTTCCTTAAGCAAGAGAGTGTCTTCATTAATGACTCTGTTAAATTTTTTAATGAATATATCCAATTCGGATGCCCTTCTTGATGTGAGAAAATTAAGGGACACCCGCATACATCTATCCACACCTGAGTCATTGATGTTGATCACAATTCTCTTTTCCTGAAAGTTACCCTTGGTTATCAGAATCACCCTTATGAAATTTACATTCTTGTTCAAAGCCCTCTTGTAGGTGATGAAGTTGTTGTTGAGAGAATCCCTGAGAGCCTTAAGTAAATCATCAAATTCCTTGCTCAGACTAGGTCCCTCGACTGTTTTTATAAGCCTCTCCATTCCAGCATCAACTTCTTTGACTTTGCCTTTTTGAACAGCTTGAACAGATGCTTGGGCACATGATGATGATCTTAATAACCTAGCTTCAATCTCCCCCTTAGTCTTGTTAGCAGGCAAGATGTGAGGTGTAGGGATTTCAGGCCTAACAGCTTCTTGAAGGGCACACAAAGGAATGTTGAGTGCTTCCATGATGGCTCCCAATGAGACTAAATTCTGCAGTTGTAGATGCTTACAGGAGTCTACCAAGGTTTGAATATCAGCCTGTTGACTTTGGACCATAGCTGTGAGTTGTGATACTTGACTTGTTAATAACTCATTGGCTGAATGCAAAGTGGATACTTGAGATTGGAGAGCTTGAATTTGCAAGTTGACTGATATTGACAGTGGTTGTTGAGAGCTTGAAGATAGAGAAGTGCCAAATGTAGCTTGCACAGCTTCCTTGATTCCTTTCATGAAAAGAGCAGATGGCTCAAATCTAGCCTGATGGAGTTGATCTAGTTTGACCCTGATGTCATTAGTATTGGTGATTTGCTGTTTGACAAAATCATGAAGAGCTATAAATGATTCCCTGAGATTATTGATGCTCTTGTCTATAGATGATAAATCAAACTTGACCATTTGATTAGTAAATCTAGAGAAGTTTTGCTTGATTTCCACCTGAGAAGGAATGATCTCATCTAGCTTATCCTTGACCAGTTTCCTTGTTCTGTCTTGATGATCTGTCAATTGCAGTTTTACAGTTTTACCAAAGAGGTGAAAAGCTTTTAGTTGAGCTTTGTAGACCTCAATGACTACATCATAGACTTCTTGTGGAGTTAGGGATTTGGAATTGCTCCCAAGAATGGTCAAGTACTCCTCCCCGAACCTTGCTAAAACTTCATCCATCACTAAACAAAAGTCTTTGTCTAGATAGGCATCACAATTTCCATCTTGTTCAGCTTCATTTACAATTTTGGCCTGCTGTTCTTGAACCTCTGTCTGATAGGATAGCATGATAGCTTGGTAATCTTGGTTAGACATGTCTGAGGTGAGAAGCTGTTGTGAAATTTGAGCAAGTCCAGATAATTGATCAACTAAAAGATCATTGATAGTTGTTGGTTGAGCTTTTGCCTCCTGTAGCCATAGTGAGATCAAATGAGGTTGTGGTTGAGAAGGGACAGAGGTGGATGGTTGGTCTGTTGGGTTTGAAGTGGATGGTAGAGATTCAATGAAACCACATGTGACATATGTCACAGTTTGACTCACAGGTTGAACTGTGGTTATGACAGTTTGTTGTTCTCCACTTGTGGTGGGAACCTCCATTGGAATTGGAGGGGAGTTGACTAGGTTACTGTCATGTACTCTAGCCTCAAACCCTTGTACTTCTTCCAAACTATTGTCACTTGAATGTGATGTACTTGCCTCCCCCATAGCAGGATCATTGGAAATTGAACTCCTAGCTTCAATTGTGAGTGCAATTTCAGCTGGGGTTTTGAGGGGAGTTGTTCCTTCAAGAGGAACCTCCAATTGAATTAGAGAGGATTTAGATAGCTCCCCCACAGGAGTACTACCCTCAAACATTACAACCTGTGAAGGTTGATTAATACATGAAGGTGCATTTGAAACTACCACAGAGTCTTAGTAAAAACTAATAAAACCCCTATATTTGTGTTGGTGTCATCAAGGTCTACCCCAGCATGTAGCCTCTCACCAACTAAATTTGAGTCCTGGGTTGTGAGCACAGTATCTTGAACCATGTCAAATGATGTTGGCAACACTTGAGAATCAGATTCAAGTGTTTAATTAAATGAAGAAGAAATTTGAGAGATTAGATTTTGAATTTCAGAATTGAGTGTTGGCAGCTCCCCCTGAGTAGATGAGGGAGCTTCAAAAGATGTGCTCTCTTTGTGTGTGCCATCCTTATTTCTTCTTTCATACACTTGAATTTGTTCAAGTGTTGATGCAGACTCTTTATATGGTGCACTAGGGAGATTGCTCTTTTCAATAGAGACACCCTAATGAGAGGATGCCCCTAGAGTCTGTTTTAATCCCTCTTTTTCAACTATATCCTTTCGGGAGAATGCAGAGGTAGCTAGAGTGGTCAAATCAGTTTGTTTTGCCTTCTTTGGTTTCTTGACCAAGATTGACTCTGGTTCTGTTTGATCCTCACCACTCTCATTTATTACAGTTAAAGGTGTCTGCTTTCTCTTCTTTTTACTCACTTTACCCTTTTAAGAGGATGTAGTGGTTGGTTTTCTAGATGCTATGGGTAAAGAAGAAGGGGTCTCGGTATGGGAAAGCCCCTGTTGGTGTTCCTGTGTTTGTACTTCCACAGGGACAAGAGACATTAATGCACTAGATTCAATGTTAGACCTCATGTCAGGCATAGGGTAAGGGTAAATCCTGAATCTCTCCAACATAAATGGAGTGATTCTATGACTTACTATTACCTTGTTCTTTGTAATGAGTGAACCAAATAGAACTTTGGACACTTGTTTACAATTGCCTATTTTAGTTCTATCTATACCATTAAGCATATCAATGTCATGCACTTTATGATTTAAAGTAGAAATTATAAATCTAGGAAGAAAAATTTCTTTACCTCTTGCTGTCAAAGGCATTATGAGCCTGGTGCTTAGCTCCTCCATAATGAGATGACCTACATTGAGTTGTCTATTGTGGGCCATTGAGAACACCATCTTTTGGACAACACTTGTGATATTGTTATACCCTGTCTTTCTGCAAGTGAAGGCCCTCACAATAGAATCAAACAAGAAGGACCATTCCCTCCTTAGATACTTTTTGTTCAGGCTAGCCAGGTTGATTCTTTCACTATAGTTGATGAAGTCCATAAAATCAGCTAGCTCATCTTGTGTTGGAACCTCCACCAAATTGACAGTTGGGATGCCCAAAGCTACATTGACATCATCTTCGGAAAATTCCACATGTTGGCCTTGAATGGAGCAATTAACCACCATGGACATAGTTTGGTTCTCATGCACCACTGTTCTTATCACAACTACATTCCAGAAATCCCTTAGAACGTCCAAGTACAGTATTGGATTTGCTGTTAGAGAACCTACAAAGTATCAGAAAGAAACTTCACAAAGCTCTTAAAACTGTTAGGAGCTTGATTTGCATCAGTAAAAGCAAGATAATTGGTGCTCTCATTTGGGATGAAAGGTGTAATTGTGTTTGATGCCATTGGAATAGTTTGAATTAGAGTGGATAAGAAAAATTAGAGAGAAAGAGCTTAAAATGAGAGAAAACGGTTTGGATTTGGAAAAATTAGGTCACTTAAAGATCTCGAAGGCGTAAAGAGGTGTATGTCGAGATGTTTGGGTATTTATAGTCAAAGGTAAATGACTTATCGTGAACTAAAAATAGACGTTTGGGATTTGCTTATCAAGAAGTCATATTGAGAGAATAGATACATATCGATATGTCATTTTTCCTGACTTTTATCAAGATCTAGAAAATGACTTGTCGAGATGTCAAATAAATACCCAATTTATCCTGAATGGACTGAATTGTTTCCAATTTTTATTTGAATAAATCAAAATAAAATCAGACTGATTTTATCAAAAGTATTTTACCAAAATAATTTATTAAATTAACTTATCTCAGTTCTAAGTTGTGGATAACTCTAAGAATTATACTTGTAGAGAACTCTGTGAGTTAACACTTATAGAAAACTCTACAATGACTTATCGATAAGTCATAATAAAGTTTGTCGAGAAGTCCTTCGAGAAGTCAGAAAAATGACTTATCGAGAACTCACTCGAGAAGTCTTAAAATGGCTTGTCGAGAAGTCAATTATACTTATCGAGAACTCAACTCTCTATATACTTTTGTTCTCTTTGGTTCTGTCTTGTGCTAATTTCACATATTAAAAATGTGAATTAACATTTTAGATAGTTTTCTTAGAATTGAAAAATTCCAAGTTAAATTTTGAATTTTGAAAAATATATATACAGAGATTTCTGAAATATTTATAATTCATATTTCAGTTAATTTCCAATAAAATCAAATGAATTTTGACTTATTAGAAATCAATTTGCTGCAAAATATTAGTTGATTTCTTGCCTTTAGGATGAAGAATTTGGCATTCCAATTTCACCTACAAGTCTAGTGAAAGTTGCTTCATCCAAAGGTTTAGTAAAAATGTCAGCTAACTGTTTTTCTGTTGGAACGAAAATAAGCTCAATGGTACCATTTACAACATGTTCTCTAATAAAATGGTACCTTACATCAATGTTCTTTGTTCTAGAATGATTAACTAGATTAGCCACAATGGATATAGCACTAGCATTGTCACACATAATTGGAATTTTGTGTAACACTAGGCCATAATCCATTTGTTGATTTCTAATCCAAAGCACTTGAGCACGGCAACTTCCAGCAGCTATGTATCCAGCCTCAGCTGTGGAAGTTTACACAAATTGTTGTTTCTTGCTATACCAGGATACAAGTCTTTGTCCAAGAAACTGACAACTTCCACTAGTGCTCTTTCTGTCAACTCCGCATCCAGCAAAATCTACATCTGTGTACCAACAGCTTCAAATCATGTTCCCTTAGGATACCATAATCCCAAGTTTGGAGTTTCCTTCAAGTATCTGAAAATCCTTTTCACAGCAATCAAATTTGATTCTTTTGGTTTGGCTTGAAATTTGCACACAGATGTGTTGCAAACATAATGTCTAGTCTACTAGCAGTCAAATACAGCAAAATCCAATCATCCCTCTATAACTTGAAACGTCTACACGTTTGCCCATTTTATCTTCATCCAACTTTGTAGTTGTAGACATAGGTGTTGATGCAGGTGAACAATCAACCATACCAAACTTCTTCAATAAATCTTTGACATACTTAGTTTGGCTGATGAAGATTCCATCACTTCTTTGACTGACTTGAAATCCAAGAAAATAACTCAACTCTCGCATCATACTCATTTTATATTCACTTTGCATCAGCTTTGAGAATCTTTGACATAGCTTTTCATTAGTAGAACAAAAAATAAATCATTCACATAGATCTGAACTAGGATCATATCATCATCATGCTGCTTGTAGAAGAGAGTCTTGTCAATTGTACCTCTAGTGAATCCATGTTTAAGAAACAATTTTGACAGTGTGTCATACCATACTCTAGGTGCTTGCTTTAGTTCATATAGAGCCTTGAGTAGTTTGTACACAAAGTTTGGAAATCCTGGATCTTCAAAGCCAGGTGGCTGTTGCACATAAACTTCTTCTTCCCACTCACCCTTCAGGAATGCACTTTTTACATCCATTTGATACACCTTAAAATTTGAGTGTGCAGCAAATGCAAGAAAGATCCTAATTGCTTCAAGTCTTGAAATTGGAGCAAAAGTTTCATCATAATCAATTCCTTCCTCCTGTGAGTAGCCTTTTACATCCAACCTTGCTTTGTTTCTTATGACAATTCCATTTCATCCATTTTATTCCTGAACACCCACTTTGTTCCAATTACACTTTTGTTCTTTGGTGCAGGAACCAACTCCCAAATTTTATTTCTTTCAAACTGATTTAGCTCCTCTTGCATAGAGTTTCTTCGGTTTTCTTAAGATCAATTTGTGAAATAAAGCATGCATGCAAACATTCATTAGCAGTTGCACTTCTAGTTCTCACTCCAGCAGTTGGATCACCAATAATTGCTTCTGTTGTGTGACTCATATCCCATTTCCTGGTGTGAGTTTGTTGACTTGAATTTTCTGCATTTTCTTCACCATTGGCATGACTTATAGAACTTTCTCCTCTTTCCCCCCTGAGTTTATGCTATCAAATTCAGGTATTTGAAATGAGCTTCCATTTTCATGGTTTACTTGTTCAGTTGACTCTTCATCCATTATGTGATTTGTTTTGACTTCAGCTTCATCCTCAGAATCACTATCAATATTGAGATTTTCAAATTTTAGGGCCTCAGCTTCATTTGCATCAAGGCATTCCAAGCCTGGACACTTGTCGTCATAAAAAATTACATCTATGCTTTCCATAATTTTCTTTTGTTCAAGCACATAGAATTTGTAGGCAGTTCTCTCCAATGAATATCCCAGAAAAATTGCTTTAAAAACCTTAGAGTCAAATTTTCCCACATATTTAAAGTTATTTTTCAAAACATAACACTTGCTTCCAAATGTTATTCTTAAACAATCTAAACAAGAATTACAGAGGGGGGTTGAATGGAATTCTGGCTTCTTTTTAGATTTCAAGAACAGTTCTTCTACAAATAAATAACTGTGTTTTATTTTGTAATAATACGAAATGAAAGTAAAATAGAAATCAAAACACAAAGCATTTAAACACAAGTATTATAAAAACTTTCTGGTGGATTGAACTTTTCCACCAGAGATATATATTAAGTAGAGAACTCTGTGTTACAAAATGTACACGGCTGCTTACAAGTTGAACTACAAGAACAAAGAAATTCTTTACAGATTTTGCCTTATCTATTTCTTTGGTAATTGCTTACTTAGTGTTTTATTTCAACTTGCTACACTTGGTTTATATATCACCAAGTTACATGATAAGAAGACAAACAAATAAGACAAATGTTTCTAGTCTAACTTCATGTTGCTTAACTTCACTTTCCAGCATCTTTGAATATCTTCAGTTTGGCATGGAAATGGAAATGCTTCTTTGTCCTCTAAACCCTGCAAATAGGCTGCCACATTCCATTTGCATACAAACAACACATATGATTGTCAAGTTACTATCAACTGCTCTTTTGAAATCCGTTGAAACTCAGATTGATCATCCGTTAAAACTCTGGTTGATCATCCGTTGAAACTTTGTTTGATCATTCGTCGAGACTTATGTTGATTATCCGTTGAAGCTTTGTAAATCATCCGTTGAGATTGTCTTCTTGGAAGTTAACTCTATTTCATTTATACAAGATTACAAGGCATATAATATTTACAGTTAACCAACCTATCTTGCATATCAATCTAGTAGTCAACATGACTTAAACATTCTACAACATCTAGTTCAATAACAAGACTAAGTCAAATTAACAACCCTAAGTAAGTTGTCTTGTTATCTTAGTTTGCATTTTGTATTGTAACATTTAAAGTCTGTAAAAATGTCAAAGAGCGGACTGGAGTCTTTTTCTGTAAACAGTATCAAGCCTAAAATTTCTATCTGGAAGAAGACCAAGAAGATCATGCCTTAGAAGAATTATGAAGAAGCTTGGAGTTGAATAAATATGTTTTGAATAAAATGTTCTAAGTCAAGATCTCTACAAGTCACATATTTAGTATTATAGAGAAGTCATTCGAGAACTCCAGAATGACTTATAGAGAACTCAGGAAAGCTATGAGAGAACTCAGAGATATCGACAAGTCAAATTGAAGACATGAAGATTGGAGATATCGATAAGTCATTTCTTCACTAGAGAACTCAGAGTTATCGAAAAGTCAAAATTTATTAGAGAACTCTGAGTTATCGACAGGTCAAAATTCATTAGAGAACTCGGAGTTATCGACAAGTCAAAATTCATTAGAGAACTCTGAGTTATCGACAAGTCAAAATTCACCAGAAAACTCTGAGTTATCGATAAGTCAAAATTCACTAGAGAACTCAGAGATGTCTATAAGCCAAAGTGAAGACATGAAATGGAGAGATCTCGACAAGCTAATTTTTTATAGAGAACTCACAGACCTCTACAAGTCAAAACAACAATAGAGTGATTAGAGATCTCGATAAGCCAATATACTTATCGAGATGTCAAGTTCTCTATATGCCTAACTGGAGATCTCGAGGTAAAATCTCAAAGTACAATTTACAGATCAGTTCAATATCCAAGATTAACAATCAACAAACAATCCAACCAGTTGGATTGACAAGTCTAAAAAAGTAGCTTGAAGAATGTGCAAGATCAAGGGTGAAGATTTACTGATAAAGGAAGATCAAAGTTAACACAGTATGCAAAGATATGCTAAGCAAGAAATGGAAGATATACTTTTCCTAAAATGGAAATGATAAGTGACAATTTACTAAAGTGAATAGCATCTATTATTATATACTGTGTAAACCAATAGTTAACTATCATATAAAGTTAACATTGGTCTTTTGTTTGAAGTAACAATTTAGATAAGAAAATCTTATATTCTCTCAAGGAAGAAGTTAAGCTCTTTATCAACAAAGAGCCTAGAAATTTTGTACCAAAACATTCTTAATTTTTATATAAAATTAAGTGAATTTTGAAAGATCTGTGTTAACTGTTATTGCTTATTAATTTCAATATTAACACATTTCACAGCAAGATTTAATTTACTTTGTTCACAACCATAAATATTTCAAGAAAAGCATAAAAACACAAAAGCACATTCACCCCCCCTGTGTGTAATTCATTACCTAACAAGTGGTATCAGAGCAAAATCTAAAAGCAAACAGATTCAAGATCTTGGAAGAATGAATACACAGAAAATTAGTAGTATCAAAATCCCTACTTTTGACAAAGCTAACTATACTCTTTGGAAAAAGAAAATATTGTTATTTATCAGGATGGCCAATCCACTCTACATTCAGATTCTCAAGAATGGGCCCTTCACTCCTATAGTTAGAGTTGAGGAATCTACGAATGGTGATATGGTCATTCCAGCTCATTATGCTCCAAAAGACCCTTCTGAGTACACTGAGCCTGAGAAAGAGAAAGTTTCCCTGGATAGTGGCTTACAGCTGATATTGATAAAGTCACTTGACAATGTAAAGTACAATAACATTGTCAAATGTGACACTGCTAAGCAGATTTGGGAAAAGATTGAAATACTCAGTGAATGAACTAAGGAAGTTAGATCTAATCAAAAAAGGATACTGATTTCACAGTATGAGGGTTTCATGGCTAAGCCAAAAGAAAGTATCACTGATGTGTTTAAAAGGTTTAATAAGCTGATAAATGACTTGCAGCTCCATGACAAATACTATGAATGTAACACCCCACTTAAACAAGTAGAGGCTACACAAGCTAATCCTTATTTATTAATGGAAGAAAAAACAAGCTAAACATAATTTATTAAGCTAACAAAAGTTCAAAAGATCCAAAATAAAGTTCCCTAACAAGATCCAAAATAATATGGAATAAAACATGTCCTTGACTTTATTTTCAACTAGATAACAAGCTAAAATCTGGGCAGCACTCATCACACCCCCGCTTTACCCCGACTACCTGTGGAAAGAAATAAATACGAGTGAGCCAAATGCCCAGTACGAATATATCATTAAAAGGTAAAGCAAAAGAATATATTTGATTTTAACAATTAGCCAAGAAGATGAGTAATATGACAGTAATTATTTAGAATCAAGGAACAAACTAATCCAAACAAAATCAAAGAAATGGCTGAGAACAAGTAAGGTGGGTATAATAAGGGCATGTTATAAAACTTCTATTCGCTAGTAAACACCAAGCAAAGCACAGTGCAAATAGTTCCTTCTCTGGTTATCCACAAGAAGGATAAAATGAAATGTATAAAACATTTCCCAAACAAACAAAATGATCATGATCTTAATCATGCCTCATACCCCAGAGACATGCTCGCATACTCACAGCACTGATACGAGTTAGTGCCGAGAGCACCAAAGACTGCAAAAACTCCATGTGTCTCGTGTGTGATTTACCCACACAGATAAGTTTAAGAGCCCATAACAAATGGTTACAAAATGTTGCCAATGGTATTGAAAATAAAAAAAACTGCATGTGACAAATCAAATATACTGGTAGGCAACATGGATCAAAAGTGGTTAAGCAACAGGGACCAAAGATGGCTAAGCAAAAATTAACAAGTGTACATATACAAGATGTACAACTTAACAAAATAAAATATGATAAGATAAATATGACAGGGCAATAAGTACAGAGGAAGAAAATATATTTTAAATGGAGAGAGAATGGAGGATACTCGTACCTGGAGTCTAAAATATTCAATAATGCTCACACAACTAGCTCCAAATAAACCTCCAAATCAATCTATAATATCAACAGAAATATAATTTATAAACGCCAAACTCTAAAACCCACTAAAAAGTAAAGCTAACAAAATTATAATATTTTATACAACTACCACAACTAATATAGATGATCACCATGTCAAGCTAGAGTAGTGTAAATTTATAACTAACAAATAATCTTAATAATTTACAAGCTGGTTTATAAAAATATAAAAGATATTTTATTAATTTATAAAAATAATGTAGAAATCTTTAAGTATATAACTTTATAAAAGTAGACAAACTTAAATTATACATTCATTTAACACATTAAATTGTAACAACAATTTAAGAAAATAATAAAAACAAATATAGCATGCTCTCTGCTTATCATACTGACAAGATTATCAAATTCATTTCTGCACATTAATACTACAACATTACTTACAAAATTTAAATTATCATGGCCAAGTATTAGATACTATAATTAATAACATATTGGTTATAAAAAAATAATGAGACTAAAGTTTCAAATATATTATGCATGAGGAAAATATAATAATGTAATATGATTAACAAATGTAAACAATTTATAATTTTAGATAAACAAACAACCAATTATTAATTACTTAACTTAATTAACAAAATACTTTGACTACATATCTCTTGTAAAATAAAATACCATACATATCATTAGTCCCACAAATACATATTTTGTCAATTTTAATAAATCTCAATTAACTAAATCTTGTGAAAATAAATTTTATTTTACAAATATTTTACATATTTAAAAACTAGCATAATATAACATGATAATATTGTGAACAACTCACACACATAACTAGTAAATAATAATTAACAAAACTAGCCAGACACTAACAATATTAAAATGTACCATATCATCCACTTAATAAAATATAAAAAAAACCTGAGAATCATATAATTTCTTAAA